>NW_026903162.1:1647241-1660070 GCF_024500385.1 Phyllopteryx taeniolatus
CAATTGTGCAAAAAAGATGCAGAGTCCTCAGTTCGAATTGCAATATTGCAATAGTCCCGTGCAATGACCATTTGCAAAGGGCCACTGAGACATCAAGGATGTATGCGGTTTAAAGTGACGAGTACTGCGATAATCTGGGACAAATGGTTTGTGCAAATGTTATCAGATACTCCTCTAAATCATTGTGCAAATGGAGCAGATGCTACTCCTGGCATGAGTGGCCACTATATGCAAATAGTGCAGACCATTGTGCAAAGGGGACTGAGACTTCAAGGAGTGTATGCGGTTTAAAGTGACGAGTACTGCGATAATCTGGGACAATGGTTGTGCAAATGTTACAGATACTCCTCAATCAGTGTGCAAATGGAGCAGATGCTACTCTGGCATGAGTGGCCACTATATGCAAATAGTGCAGCACGGCGAGACAACTACAGTGAGTGCACGAGTAATACGTAATACAGAAATGTGACAACGAACTCAAGTCAAAAAATTGCCAGCTTGTTGTAATGGAATTGTAAGTTAGCTGTTCAAGAAGTTGATTGCAAGAGGGAAGAAGCTGTTGGAATGTCTACTAGTTCTAGTTTGCATTGATCGGTAGCGCCTACCTGAGGGAAGGAGCTGGAAGAGCTGGTGACCAGGGTGGGGAGGGTCCGAGAGGATTTTGCACGCCCTTGTCTTAGTTCTGGCAGCGTGCAAGTCCTCAAGGGTGGGTAGGGGGGTACCGACAATCCATCCATCCATCCATCCATTTTCTGAGCCGCTTCTCCTCACTAGGGTCGCGGGCGTGCTGGAGCCTATCCCAGCTGTCATCGGGCAGGAGGCGGGGTACACCCTGAACTGGTTGCCAGCCAATCGCAGGGCACATCGAAACAAACAACCATTCGCACTCACAGTCATGCCTACGGGCAATTTAGAGTCTCCAATTAATGCATGTTTTTGGGATGTGGGAGGAAACCGGAGTGCCCGGAGAAAACCCACGCAGGCACGGGGAGAACATGCAAACTCCACACAGGCGGGGACGGGGATTGAACCCCGCACCTCAGAACTGTGAGGCTGACGCTCTAACCAGTCGGCCACCGTGCCGCCTACCGACAATCCTTTCAGCAGTTTTGATTGTCCGTTGCAGTCGGAGTTTGTCCTTTTTTGTAGCAGCACCAAACCAGACTGTGATGGAAGAACACAGGACTGATTCGATGACCGCTGTGTAGAACTGTCTCAGCAGCTCCGGTGGCAGGCCATGCTTTCTCAGAAGCCGCAGGAAGTACATCCTCTGCTGGGCCTTTTTGAGGACGGAGTTGATGTTGGTCGCCCACTTCAGGTCCTGGGAGATTGTAATTCCCAGGAACTTGAAGGTCTCGACGGTTGACACAAGGCAGCTGGACAGCGTGAGGGGCAGCTGTGGCGAAGGATGCCTCCTGAAGTCCACGATCATCTCTACAGTCTTGAGCGTGTTCAGCTCCAGGTTGTGTCGGCCGCACCACAGCTCCAGCCGCTCCGCTTCCTGTCGATATGCAGACTCGTCACCGTCCTTGATGAGGCCGATGACAGTGGTGTCATCTGCAAACTTCAGGAGTTTGACAGTCGGGTTCGCTGAGGTGCAGTCGTTCGTGTAGAGAGAGAAGAGCAGCGGAGAGAGGACACAACCTTGGGGCGCCCCAGTGCTGATGCTGCGTGTGGATGAGGTGGCCTCCCCCAGCCTGACCTGCTGTGTCCTGCCCGTCAGAAAGCTGTAAATCCACTGGCAGATGGCAGGTGAGACGCTGAGCTGGAGAAGCTTGGATGAAAGGAGTTCAGGGATGATGGTGTTGAACGCTGAGCTGAAGTCCACGAACAGGATCCTCGCGTAGGTCCCTGCACTGTCGAGGTGTTCTAGGATGAAGTGCAGTCCCATGTTGACTGCATCATCCGCAGATCTGTTCGCTTGGTAGGCAAACTGCAGGGGGTCCAGCAGGGGACCTGTGACACTCTTGAGGTGGTCCAGCACAAGACGTTCAAAGGACTTCATGACCACAGATGTCAAAGCGACAGGCCTGTAGTCATTCAGACCCGAGATTGCAGGTTTCTTGGGGACTGGGATGATGGTGGAGCGTTTGAAGCAGGATGGAACTTCGCACATTTCCAGTGATCTGTTGAAGATCTGAGTGAAGACTGGCGCGAGCTGGTCCGCGCAGACTTTGAGGCAGGATGGAGACACGTGGTCCGGGCCTGCCGCTTTGTTAATCTTTTGTTGTTTGAAGATGCGTCTCACATCCTGTTCATGGATGGTTAACGCAGAGGTCAGAGATGTGATTGTGGTCGCGGGTGCGGCCGGGTTGGTGTGTGGTGTGAAACTGTCCTTTTCAAATCTGCAGTAGAAGGTATTCAAGTCGTTGGCTAGTGTGCTATTGTTCTCAGCTTGGGGGGATCGTCGCTTGTAATTAGTCAGCGACTGGAATGCATGCCAGACTGATTTAGAGTCGTTTGCGCTAAACTGTGTAAACTTGTGTAGTAGGCCTAAGAGTTAAATATCCCTCATGCAACAACTGTACAAATTATGGATAACAAAGACAAGAGGGCATGATGTTTGAATTTCAACTTTTATTGGTCGGTTTGAATTTATCCTCTCCTATCGGTTGAGGGCCTTCAGGGCCATAAAAGCTCATCAGTTTGATGAGCTCACTTTCACACCAGCAGCCATACCTGAGACTGCATTCAGCCTTTTTTTCAACAAGGACATTTTGAAGAACATCCAGGTCATGACCAACCTGCAAGGCCGCAGCTCACTCACTGGTTAAAGTGTATCTGTCATGTTGTTCTGACTTATTGACCTATTTAAGGCTCTAATTACCTCAAATAAAATTTTCCAGGCGGCACGGTGGTCGACTGGTGAGAGCGTCAGCGTCACAGTTCTGAGGACCCGGGTTCAATCCCCGGTCCCGCCTGTGTGGAGTTTGCATGTTCTCCCCGTGCCTGCGTTGGTTTTCTCCGGGCACGCCGGTTTCCTCCCACATCCCAAAAACATGCATGAATTGGTGACTCTAAATTTCCAGTAGGTGTGACTGTGAGTGCGAATGGTTGTTTGTTTTTATGTGCCCTGCGATTGGCTGGCAACCAGTTCAGGGTGTACCCCGCCTCCTGCCCGATGACAGCTGGGATAGGCTCCAGCACGTCCGCGACCCAAGTGAGGAGAATCGGCTCAGAAAATGAATGGATGGATGGATAAAATTTTCCATTTTGTTGATGTGTGTGCGTGTGTGTGTGTGTGTGTGTTAAATATATTATAGAAGTTATCATTTATTTGCTTAGCTTGCATTAGTATTATGGACGATTTTAGATGTCTCGCCTTCAAAAAGAAGACTCAGCATCATCCGATGGAAGGGCGCCTGGACCAAGGACGTGATCGGGTCGTGACAGGTGTTGGTCCAATGTTTTGTGTTGCCTCCGTGATCCTTGAACCACTTCTCATACACAACGTTGCTGGTGTTGAACGTTCCCATGGTGTCTATCTCCATAACTGTCTTGAAGGCGTTGAAGGAAAGTGCCATGGCAAGGACGTGATCGGATGTGGTCGGGTCGTGACAGGTGTTGGTCCAATGTTTTGTGTTGTGTCTTATTGCTTAGAACGCTATGCCTGGGAAAAACCCTCCTATTTTCAAATATTTTGTGTTGTGTCTTATTGCTTAGAACACTATGTCTGGGAAAAACCCTCTTATTTTCAAATATTTTGTGTTGTGTCTTATTGCTTAGAACATTATGACTTGTAAATCCCTCCTATTTCAAATAAATGCAGGAGCGACGGGGGAGATTGTTGTGATCTTGTTGAGATTGTTGAGAGGCTGTGAGATTGTTCAGTCTCCCATACGCCCTCCTCATGAGAAACAGAAACCAGCGTCTTCATTCCTTTTGTGTCTATTTTTTATAATGTTGGGTAAGATAAATCTAACAGTGTGTGTGTGTACAGTGGTGCATGTACATGTTCTCCCCGTGCCTGCGTGGCACTCCGGTTTCCTCCCACATCCCAAAAACATGCATTAATTGGAGACTCTAAATTGCCCGTAGGTGTGAATGTGAGTGCGAATGGTTGTTTGTTTGTATGAGCCCTGCGATTGGCTGGCAACCAGTTCAGGGTGTACCCCGCCTCCTGCCCGATGATAACTGGGATTGGCTCCAGCACGCCCGCGACCCGAGTGAGGAGAAGCAGCTCAGAAAATGGATGGATGGATGTACGTTCACTGCATAATATGTCGTTCCTTGCGCCAACAAATCACTCATCGTACTAGTTCGCAGTGAAATTCCACCTGAGTCAATCGTGGCAGCACAAGACAAGTTCAACGAACAAATCACTCGTGGCTAACAGTACATTCAGTTCAGTAGTACATTCAGCTTGCACGTGGCTAATGTTGCAAAGTCACGACCCACTTTCATATAAATTGAAAAGAATCAATTATTTTGTTTAAAAGTAGATTTTACGCCGATCTGATCGGTGTTATCGTTATCGGCCGATAATTAGCATTTTATGCTGACCGGCTTACATGTCATAAGTCGCCGATCCGATCAATGACGTCATCGATCGGCTCCGCACAAGACATTTAACTCTGCGTCTTCGTCGCGTATGAATCCAAAAGCTAGTTTATTTTTAGCCTTGTCACGTGTCTTGTTGCGCAGTACTGTAACTATCTGACGGCCAATCAAGTTTTTCAATCTTGTCGGTAAAAAAACACGTCGTCGGTGTGTAATGTTGATTTGACCTAAACTTATGCTTAGTGGCCAATCCTTGAATGCCCCCTAGAGGTCATTGGTGTTTTAACTTTTGTCTAAAATGCGAGAGAATCATTTGAGGTGGGATGATTCTTGTGAGGATAAGCTGTACAGAAAATGGATGGATGGATGAATACAGTATATAGTACACAAGTATATACAATAAATGAACAAGTCGTGTAAATAGAAACATTGCTCCATCTTGTAATCGGATCGGTGATCGGTTATCGTTTTTTTTTTAAACTTGCTGATTGGTGATTGGCCCCAGAAATCCTGATCATGTAAAGCCTATTTAAAAGCAGCCTCTGAAAACATGAACAGTGTATTATATTTTTAAATGCTGTTTCAAATGAGTTTGCTGTACCGCCAAAGTCATACTGCTTGCCATGACGTCCACCAGGCAGGCGGGGCTGCACTGTATTTGTTTACAGAGTAAACTAGCGGCTAGAGAACAATGAAGCGACATTTTGTGTCACTTTCTACTGTGCTCCATGTGGGAACTTAATATGCCTCCGTACTGTGCCCAAAATCAGACTAAGAAAACATGTCAATTGTTTTGATAGGTGTCAGTGATCCATTGAATCCTGAGTGCCTGGTTGATTCAAGTGTTACATGTGATGAAAAACAACCAACACAATACTTAGGTTACCAGGTTGATGCGGTCGCGTTGACCGGTGACACGTTCTCTGTTTCCGCCTGTCCGATGGTGTTTGATGTGACAAGATAAAGTCATCATAAAAGACGTGATGCGGTGGTATCGGAATACATGTCGTGCAGTGTTGCCACTGTCTGCCCGAGATACGGCAAGATTTGATGGCTGTAGTCTGACATTGTGCAATCAGGAAAGAGTTAAATTGAAGACAGTAAATAGATACCCATTATGCACAGCGGCATCGAGACACGATAACATAACTTGTAAGTGGGATCATTCACACCCAGAAACATATAAACCACCCATTCGGGGTACACCCTGAACTGGTTGCCAGCCAATCGCAGGGCACATACAAACAAACAACCATTCACACTCAAATTCACACCACCGTGCTGCCATGATTTATCTAATTAAAGAAAATCTAAAAAATGTAAACATAATGAGACGACTTGATGAAAATAATGCATTCGTCGAGTCGAATGTCACACACTGAGAACATTTTCGGGTACAACAGTTTGATGTGCGTCTCAAAGCGCTACTGCCACCTACTGTGACCTATTGCGCATGACAACCTTGGAGAATACTCAAGCAGGCGAGCGTGGTCTTAACAGTGGTTGTCAACTGTCACCCGCATGTTCCTCATGTTGTAAAGTCGCGACCCACTTTCATATAAATTGAGAATAATAAATTCTTCTCCTTCTTCTTTTCCTTTGGGCTTGTCCAGTTAGGGGTCGCCACAGCGCGTCATTCTTTTCCATGTAAGCCTATCTCCTGCATCCTCCTCTCGAACACCAACTGCCATCATGTCTTCCCTCATGACATCCATCAACCTTCTCTTTGGTCTTCCTCTAGCTCTCTTGCCTGGCAGCTCCATCCTCATCCTCTTTCTATTTCTCTTTTGGTCGTGTCCAAACCATCCAAGTCTGCTCTCTCTAACTGTCTCCGAAACATCGAAGCTCGGCTGTCCCTCTGATGAGCTCATTTCTAATTTTATCCAACCTGGTCACTCCGAGAGCGAACCTCGACATCTTCATTTCCGCCACCTCCAGCTCTGCTTCCTGTTTTCTCTTCAGTGCCACTGTCTCTAATCCATACATCATGGCTGGCCTAACCACTGTTTTATAAACTTTGCCCTTCATCCTAGCAGAGACTCTTCTGTCACATAACACACCTGACACCTTCCTCCACCCGTTCCAACCTGCTTGGACCCGTTTCTTCACTTCCTGACCACACTCACCATTGCTCTGGACGGTTGACCCCAAGTATTTAAAGTCCTCTACCTTTGCCATCTCTTCTCCCTGTAGCCTCATTCTTCCCCCACCACCCCTCTCATTCATGCACATATATTCTGTTTTACTTCGGCTAATCTTCATTCCTCTTCTTTCCAGTGCATGCCTCCATCTTTCTAACTGTTCCTCCAGCTGCTCCCTGCTTTCACTGCAGATCACAATGTCATCTGCAAACATCATGGTCCACGGGGATTCCAGTCTAACCTCATCTGTCAGCCTATCCATCACCACTGCAAAAAGGAAGGGGCTCAGGGCTGATCCCTGATGCAGTCCCACGTCCACCTTAAATTCTTCTGTCACACCGACAGCACACCTCACCGCTGTTCTGCTGCCCTCGTACATGTCCTGTATTATTCCAACATACTTCTCTGCCACTCCAGACTTCCGCATGCAGTACCACAGTTCCTCTCTGGGTACTCTGTCATAGGCTTTCTCTAGATCTACAAAGACACAATGTAGCTCCTTCTGACCTTCTCTGTACTTTTCCATCAACATCCTCAAGGCAAATAATGCATCTGTGGTACTCTTTCTAGGCATGAAACCATACTGTTGCTCGCAAATACTCACTTCTGTCCTGAGTCTAGCCTCCACTACTCTTTCCCATAACTTCATTGTGTGGCTCATCAACTTTATTCCTCTATAGTTGCCACAGCTCTGCACATCACCTTTGTTCTTAAAAATGGGCACCAGTACAATTTTCCTCCATTCCTCAGGCATCTTCTCACGCACTAGAATTCTATTGAACAAGCTGGTCAAAAACTCCACAGCCACCTCTCCTAGATGCTTCCATACCTCCACAGGAATGTCATCAGGACCAACTGCCTTTCCATTTTTCATTCTCTTTAATGCCTTTCTAACTTCCCCCTTACTAATCATTGCCACTTCCTGGTCCACCACACTTGCCTCTTCTACTCTCCCTTCTCTATCATTTTCCTCATTCATCAACTCCTCGAAGTATTCTTTCCATCTACCTAGCACACTGCTGGCACCAGTCAACATATTTCCATCTCTATCCTTAATCACCCTAACCTGCTGCACATCCTTCCCATCTCTATCCCTCTGTCTGGCCAGCCTGTATAGATCCTTTTCTCCTTCTTTAGTGTCCAACCTGCCATACATGTCATCATATGCCTCTTGTTTTGCCTTTGCCACCTCTACCTTTGCCCTGTGTCGCATCTCAATGTATTCCTTTCGCCTCTCCTCGGTCCTCTCAGTGTCCCACTTCTTCTTAGCTAACCGTTTTCCTTGTATGATTTCCTGTACTGTGAGGTTCCACCACCAAGTCTCCTTCTCTCCTTTCCTGCCAGAAGATACACCAAGTACTCTCCTGCCTGCTTCTCTGATCACCTTGGCTGCAGTGGTCCAGTCTTCTGGAAGCTCTTCCCGTCCACCGAGAGCCTGTATCACCTCTTCCCGAAAAGCTGCACAACACTCGTCCTGTCTCAGCTTCCACCACATGGTTCTCTTCTCTGCCTTTGTCTTCCTAATTTTCCTCCCCACCACCAGAGTCATCTTACACACCACCATCCTATGCTGTCTAGCCACACTCTCCCCTACCACTACCTTACAGTTGGTAACCTCCTTCAGATTACATCGTCTGCACAAGATGTAATCCACCTGTGTGCTTCTACCTCCGCTCTTGTAGGTCACCCTATGTTCGTGCCTCTTCTGGAAAAAAGTGTTCACTACAGCCATTTGCATCCTTGTTGCAAAGTCTACCACCATCTGTCCCTCCAAGTTCCTTTCCTGGATACCGTACTTACCCATCACTTCTTCATCACCCTTATTACCTTCACCAACATGTCCATTACAATCTGCACCAATTACGACTCTCTCTCTGTCTGGGATGCTCAGAACTACATCATCTAGCTCCTTCCAGAATTTCTCTTTCACCTCTAGGTCACATCCTACCTGTGAGGCATAGCCACTAATCACATTACACATAACACCCTCAATTTCAAATTTCAGCCTCATCACTCGATCTGATACTCTTTTCACCTCCAAGACATTCTTAGCCAACTCTTCTTTTAAAATAACCCCGACTCCATTTCTCTTCCCATCTACACCATGGTAAAATAATTTAAACCCTGCCCCTAAACTTCTAGCCTTACTGCCTTTCCACCTGGTCTCCTGGACACACAATATATCAACCTTTCTCCTAATCATCATGTCAACCAACTCCCGGGATTTTCCTGTCATAGTCCCAACATTCAAAGTCCCCACATTCAGTTCTCGGCTCTGTGTTTTCCTCTTCTCTTTCTGCCGAAGAACCCGCTTTCCACCTCTTCTTCTTCTTCTTCTTCTTTGACTTTGACTGGCTCACCCCATAGAGCACAAAATGTGCAATTAGGACGTCCCTTGCTGGTAAGTCCGGGAATTGCAGGTGGCCGGCTGTCGCCCACAGGTCTACGGCAGCGCTGCACTCCCACAGTAGACGCCTCACCGACTCAGGGGCGCCACAACCTGGTTGAGGTCAGGTTGCGTGCGCCGACATACCTCGGGTGGGCATAATGGCCCTGACTGGGAGAATCTTATGGGCGACCATCCATGACAGGTCCCGAAGTCTGTTTGGGAGAGCAGGATGGTTAACGTTGCGCTAAACGGTTGTGGGCTCACCAAATGCAAGCCCACACACTGGACTGACTGTATTCCACTCCTGAGCAGCAGAGATGAGAGATGTCAGATTTTTTTAAAACATGACAGTTTTCATTTTCCAATTCAAGTTTTGTTTAAAAAATCTTCATAAAAGCATATGCTGGTGGGAGATTAAAAGACACAGGAAATCTTTGGTCTATTGGGAGCAACTTCAGTTTGCGAAGGCATGAGCACATCCAGAACCGTGCCATTGCTCGGCTTTTGGGAGTGGTGGATGGACCCAATGCGTTTCGGAGATGGAGGGATGTGTTTCTGCTCCCCAGGAATATCTAGAAGTCCGGTACACATTTTCCTCCCTTTTCTTTTGGCTTCTTTTGAATTTCCCTCCTCAATCGCTCCCGCTTGGAGCCCAAGAGGAAGTAATAAATGGCACGGGCCAAATGTAAAAGCACATTTCTTGTTGGGGTAAAAACAGAAGCAATTAATAAAAGCAGGGGTAAAATCATTGCTTTTATAATTAAAACCTTCCCTTCCCTAAGTCCTCCGCCCCCAGGAATGTTTACCCCCTTTATCAATTTGTCCCTTCTCAAGACCTGTGCCAACGGTTCTACACATAGAATGTAGAGGAGGGCAGATAACGGACAACCCTGACCTAGACCGCAGTTGATATCGACTGCTTTTGTCAGGTTCCCGTTAACCATGAATTTGCTGGTGATACAGCAATCCCACACACTCCATATACTTTTCGGGAAAGCCAGACTTTTGCAGTAACCTAAAGAGGTACTGGTGCGAAACTCGATCGAAGGCTTTCTCAAAATCTAAATTTAAGACTACAAGTCGCATATTTCTGTCTCTCGCGTAACAGATAGTTTCACGGGTCAGCAAGAGGCTGTCCGTGATCTTCCTCCCAGGGATGGCGCAAGTTTGATCTGGGTTAATGTTGGATTTATCTTACCCAACATTATAAAAATAGACACAAAAGGAATGAAGACGCTGGTTTCTTTTTCTCATGAGGAGGGCGTATGGGAGATTGTTCAGATCACAGTCTCTCAACACGCTCTAAACAATCCCCCCCCTCGCTCCTGCTTTTATTTGAAATAGGAGGGATTTACAAATCATAATGTTCTAAGCAATAAGACACAACACAAAATATTGAACCAACACCTGTCACGACCCGACCACATCCGATCACGTCCTTGGTCCAGGCGCCCTTCCATCGGATGATGCTGAGTCTTCTTTTTGAAGGCGAGACATCTAAAATTGTCCATTATACTAATGCAAGCTAAGCAAATAAATGATAACTTCTACAATTTATCTAACATTTCCCTCCTGTTTATCATGTATTTGCACAAATTCTCATATCATCTTACAGTCACTTCATTTCGATTTTTAACTGTAGAATCATTTTTATGAAACAAATACATTTACACTCAGAGTAACTTGTCATATATGAATGTTGTAGTTTAAACATTGTAATCATCTGTACCAGGTAACAAATCAGGTAAAGCAAAATCATCATTTTCATCATTATCATCATTATCATCATACAGTAAGGGATACATAAGCTCCAGACGATTCTCCATGGGGGTTATGGCTGTGGTGATTAATTTACTGATTAATGCCAGAATGCATGGGATACAACAACATCCACATAATGTCAGAATGGCTGCAAAAACAGCAATTGATATCAATATTGGTGTAATTAGGGTTTTATATTTACCAAAAACGTCCATTCGAGCTGTCCCACAAGGAGTGTTGATTGAGGGTCCGCAGACCATCGATGGCTCTGGTCAAGCTGCCATCTGAAGCAGTATTGTTTGTTCTCCAAACATACCGCAAACACCTCCCTCTCTTGCGAGGAGCATGTCGACAGCTATGCGGTCTTTGGAACGTCCTTGAGCTGCTCGTGCACAGCTTCCAACCCACTCTGAGTCCAATTTCCTAATCTCTGTACATTGAAGTGGATGTAGTTTATCCCATCAACATTTTTATTAATCGTACACCACCAGCATATGAAAGACTCAAATCCTCCTGCAACCTGGTCACCCAATTTGTATTGATTAGGAACCCCCACGAGGAACACCTGGCGTTGATGTATGTTGGATTATTTTGCCCCTGCCATGACAAATCTCTTTTTTGTATATGTTTTTAGATTGGACAAAAACATTGGTGCCCTTTCCATTAAATCTTGAACAGGCATAGGGTATACTGACACATGCAATATCTAAGTGATAATAGCGCATAATCTAGATATATCTTTAGGTAATCTATCAAACAGTCTATCATCTCCGCACCACCACCAGATGTCGCTCCGTGCCACTGGCACAAAATTTGGTTTGACTTTTAAGGTTACTTTAACTGTGTGTCGTTCAGTGGTCCTAATTTTTTTTTCCTTTATTAATCATGTTTATACAAGTGAAATTATTTGGTGCTACTAAAGTAGAAAACATCGGTTTGTGTTTATCTGCTTCTTTTACGGGATATATAGGATCCCATGATTTACAAGGAACCAATCATCAGTAGTTATGTTGTTAAAATTAAATTAAAATTTGTCCACCTTTCTTTGAAGTTTTCAATGGCATTTTTGGTTTAACACTGTTCCTATAACACAGTACACAATATACAATACACAACATAACACAAGCCGTTTTGCTTAGGTTAAACTCCTTTCTATGTTCTTTTGCTGTTTTTTTATTTTTTATTTTTATTTTTTTTTTTTTGACCAACTGGACCAATCATAACTTGTTTCACCAATGAGGTGTTTCCATTCAAAACCAATAGTTGCATACCAGTCATATCCAAATCCCCAATTCTGCCCATTCTCTTGAGCATCATTGGTGAAAGCCGCATATGGAATTATGATTAAAGCAGCTTGATTTTGGGGGGCACAAAATATTAAACCTTTTTGCCGCGTTTGGAGGCCATGTCCACAATTTTGATCATCAGCTGTACTCCTTTTGACACGAGTTAATGATTCAAAATTTTTTTTATTATTGGGTTTGTCATATTGGTCCAGTTGGTAGGTGATTTTCTATCTAAAAATGGGTTTTATCATTGAGGGTGGGACGTCCCATGTACCACAAAAACAAAACCAACACCATAGTAGCCGAAATTACTACGTATCCACTTATCAAATGTCGTAACCAATGTGGGTGTGCCATTCTGCTGAGTTCTCACTAAACGGGTTGGTGTCTTTTTTCTTCACTGACCAGCAAGCGTTTTCAGAATCTACACATCTGCTCCCGCTCCGTTATCAGACAATACGGTGATAAGCTAAAACCAATAGCTACACAATCGATATCCCAGACAAACCACAGTTAAACATGGAAAAGGCCCTGTTGTCTGCAACCTTGCAGCTTATCACAAAAATAGAAGATAAAAAAGAATGTGATGAGCTGCAGTAATACAGAGAGCAGCATGCGTACCAAACCCACGCACATTGTTAAATTCATTAAGACCAGACGCTACTGTGTTTACAGTAGTAGACATAAGTAATGCATTCTTTTCAGTACCAATAGAAAATAACAGTCAATTTTGGTTTGCATTCACATTTGAG
>NW_026903162.1:1660090-1787590 GCF_024500385.1 Phyllopteryx taeniolatus
TATTGCGGGGTTTGGCAGCCCCCTGTTTCTTTTATTGGCAATGTTTGCATATAGCTTTGCTGCATTTGCATCTTTGCGCAAACTCACAACTGGGGTTTAGCATTAGTTTTATTGTTGTTATGGTTGTGTTATCGTTACGTTATTTATTTTTATTTTCTGATTCTATTGTGATTTCACTTCAAGACTTATTCGGCTAATCCGGGACTTTGGGTATCGAATTTCGTGCAATATCGTGTAAATGTGTGTTAGTAAGACAATTAAATTCCTTGAAACCATGGTTTTTCTACACAAGCTGACAATGCACTTTTGCCCACTCTGTGGTTGTTAGGTCGTTAACCAAAATGGTAACTCTAACCTGGAAAGCAAGGCCTCATAGCTCAGTGGCTCGAGCACTGGTCTAAACCAGGGGTCGTGAGTTCAATTGTCACTGAGACCTCAAGTCTAGTTACATAGTTGTTATACATGACGCTAGCAAAGGTAGGAAACCAGCATCCTGTATAGTCGTTTTGAGCGTGTCAAAAGCCCTGACGTACACATTTATCCCTTGCTAACATACCATTAGCACTACGGTTAACAAGCTGATCACAGACATTTTCAAGCTTTGCTCCTGCATTCATTTTGTAATATAAGGTGTTAGTTCATGGGGTAAAGTTTTAACAGAAGGTGTCATAGCTCAGGGGTGAGAGTACTGGTCTTGTAAACCAGGGGTCGTGAGTTCAATTCTCACTGAGGCCTACCACCCAGATACAGATTTAATGTTTGTGCTAACCATTCTTGAGTTGTGGTTTCTTTGTATTCTGATGGATATTTAGTGAGAATTACAATCATGTTCAGTCGAATACAACCCTATGGGGGGCACCAGCCAGTGCAAACTATCGGGCGGTCCCAAACCTGGATAAATGCAGAGGGTTGTGTCAGGAAGGGCATCCGGCTTTTCCAAACAAATATGAGCATTCATCAAAAGAATTTTCCGTTTCTGAACCACTTATCCTCACAAGGGTCGCGAGCGCTGGACCCTATCCCAGCTATCATCGGGCAGAAGGCGGGGTACACCCTGAACTGGTTGCCAGTGAATCGCAGGGCACATATAAACAAACAACCATTGGCACCCACATTAACACCTACGGGGAATTTAGAGTCTTCAATGAACCTACCATACATGTTTTTGGGATGTGGTAGGAAACCGGAGTGCCCTGAGAAAACCCACTCAGGCACGGGGAGAAAATGCAAACTCCACACAGGTGGGGCCGGGGATTGAACCTCGGTCCTCAGAACTGAGGCAGATGCTCTAACCAGTCGTCCACCGTGCCACCCATTTTCCATCTCCTCCAATCAAATGTCCTTGGATTTTCATTTAAAAAAATGCTGTTTTACCTTGTAAGCTATCCATCCATCCATTTTCTGAGCCGCTTCTCCTCACTAGGGTCGCGGGCGTGCTGGAGCCTATCCCAGCTGTCATCGGGCAGGAGGCGGGGTACACCCTGAACTGGTTGCCAGCCAATCGCAGGGCACATAGGAACAAACAACCATTCGCACTCACAGTCATGCCTACGGGTAATTTAGAGTCTCCAATTCATGCATGTTTTTGGGTTGTGGGAGAAAACCGGAGTACCCGGAGAAAACCCACGCAGGCACGGGGAGAACATGCAAACTCCACACAGGCGGGGCCGGGGATTGAACCCGGGTCCTCAGAACTGTGAGGCTGACGCTCTAACCAGTCGGCCACCGTGCCGCCACCTTGTAAGCTAAAATGGTAAAATGACCCTTCATAGCACTTGCCCCGCTTTTGTTAACACATGTACCAAAATACTAACACTATTCAGTCATGCAAGGCCTCATAGCTCAGTGGTTAGAGCACTGGTCTCGTAAATGAGCGATCGTGAGTTCAAATCTGACTGTGGCCTGTTTGCACGCTAAACAGCTGCTATGTCAACCAGGACTAATATAGACAAAGGCTATACTCTGCACGTGTCATTGGAAAAGCCACCTTCTTCTCCTCAGTCTATACTCACGATCTCTGTACAATAAATTGCCATCTTGGTCCTACTTAGTCAAGCCATATTTTAACATACACCAAAATTATCAAAACACTTAGCTAAACTGCTAACAGAAGGCCTCATAGCTCAGGGGCTACATCACTGGTCTTGTAAACCAGAGGTCCTGAGTTCAAACCTCACTGTGGCCTACCACCCAAATATAGATTCTATGGTTACGCAAACCATTCTTGACTTGGTAACCTATATACTGTGGTGTTTTTTTTGCTTAACATACTAAGGCAAGATTGCTGGCAAGAACACTGGTCTTGTAAATCAAAAGTGCAAAGAAAAGTGCAACGTTGACCTTCAAACCCAGGATGGTTCACTGGCCTCACCGAGGCACCATGAAAACCGGCCACCCGAAGGAGGCCGCAGGGGCCCAACGCCAACCCCATCGTCAGGCCCCCCACCCCCAACTGCCACCCCATCCCCGGGAGAGCGAGACACCCCACAATGCAGCCAGTCCCCGGCCCACCCCGAGGGCGAGACGGTGTCCCATTTGGTGGAAAGGAGGGCTGATAGGGGTACACTCTTACAGGTATTGTGGCACAGCGGTTGTGTTAACCAAGAAAAAAAAGCTGTCAAATTATGCAGTCATTCTAAGAATGCATCAAAAACCAGCAGATATGTGTTTTGTCTCCTCCAATCAAAGCACTGTCCCTGGATTTTCTGGACAAAATGCTTTTAGCTAAAATTTTAACATCGCCCTACATTGCCCTTTTGTTATCTCATTAACCAAAATACTAACATGATACAACAATTAAAGCCCATCGTTTCGAGCACTGGTCTTATAAAAAGGGGTCATCAATTCAATTATCACTGCGGCCTGATGGCAAGTTGTCTGCTAAGCAGCAAAAATACAGACAAAAGCGATGTTCTGCAGTTGTCTTTGGAAGAGCCTCCTTTTTCGACCCTAAATGAACACTGGTCCAACTAAAGTTCAACAACGCGTGAACAAGAGTAAGTCTGTTCCCCAAAACAGAAAAAAGCAGCTTTAAACACACAACTATTTAAGCAGTGCCCATTTAAAAACAAAGAACGCCAATAACTTAAATATCATGGGCTCAAATCTCAGTGGTTAGAGATCTGGTCTTGTAAACCAGGGGTCGAGAGTTCACTTCTCATGGATCCCTGAAGTATAGTTTCAGTTTTTATCCATAATGCGAGCCAAGGTATGAATGCAGCTATCTACGGTGATTTTGAGTGTGTCAAAAATTATCAGGTACGCTTTCATCCCTTGCTAACATACCATTAGCACTTCGGTTAACAAGCTAGCAACACACCTGTTCTATTTGCTATGACATTTAAATTCCTTGAAACTGATATATTTTTATAAAGATAGAATGCCTGATAATAAAAAATAAATAAATAAAGAAGGTGGTGTGAGATCTAGACAGGCGTAGCCTGGGGAGAGGAACAGAAAAGATTATGTATATTCGCAAGTATAAGTCATTTATCTTGGTTTGTTACTGAAGGTTGCGGATGATGCTGAGTCTTCTTTTTGAAGGCGAGACATCTAAAATTGTCCATTATACTAATGCAAGCTAAGCAAATAAATGATAACTTCTACAATTTATCAAACAGATAGCAAATCCTCGTTATTGTTAAAAAATGTTTCAAAATAGCTCCTGCATAACCATAACCTACATTTATTTGCAAAAATGGTCTGCTCTCATCAGCTGTTCGCACGTCATATCAAGCTCTCGCGAGATGATGAGTACCCGGAAGTTCCACGTCATGAGGGATGAGCACGGCAGTTCTCTTGAGTGTACTGAATCATTCGAATCAGTTCGTTCAAAAGATTCGTTCACTGAATCGTTCCGTTCTTTTCACAGAATCATTCAAGTGCTTCCTCGTTCAGTGTCCACGAGCGTTGACTCAAATCGTAACATTAGTTTCTTGCTCCACATTTTTCTTCTCTTGTGTCGACGAAACGCCGGTGATTGAAAATGGTGAGAAAGACATAAAGAAGAGCATATCATGTTTGATTTCCTCAGCTCTCATCACGACCCCTTTTTTTTTTTTTCAGCTGCTGGGGTTTGACATTAAGCGGAAGCTGACAGCCACGTCTGACCGTGTAAAGAGCGTGGACCTTCACCCAACCGAGCCGTGGATGCTGGCCAGTCTGTACAACGGCAGTGTATGCGTGTGGAACCACGAAACACAGGTAAAAACAAAAATATGTTCCTTCTGGATGTTCGACTAACTTTGTTTGGTGATTAATGAAGCTGGAAATGTAACATTTGAAATGTTTTTTGGCAGACTCTGGTGAAGACTTTGGAGGTGTGTGACCTTCCTATCAGAGCATCCAAATTTGTGGCCAGGAAGAACTGGGTCATCACAGGAGCAGTAAGTAAAATCTCTTCGCTTGTGCTTTTATCCACGACACCAGCAGACTTAAAAGGGCTCAAGGGGAACCGGGCGTATGACATTTGGAGATTCAAAGTGGCACATAATGAACTACCTTGTGTAATGGTGTGAGAATGTCTCATGCAACATAATTACCCCCACACTTACTGTTCTGTATTTATTTTTGGTAATTATGCTTACAATCGGAAGTCCTGTGAATGTTGCATTAAAAAAGGCCGTCGATCATTTTCTGTTGAGTTTAGGAAATGGGCTGTATTATACATTGGTTGGTGTCGGTGTGCTCGACGTGCCAGCCAAGTTCGGTAGGTGATGTACCACAAATTATACCCAACATTATAAAAAATAGACACAAAAGGAATGAAGACACTGGTTTCTTTTTCTCATGAGGAGGGCGTATAGGAGATTGTTCAGATGATTGTTCAGGAACTATTATCAACCTTCAATAAAGGATAAATCTGCTCCATACGGTTCCATGTGGGGGTAATTGCTGTGGTAATTAATCTACTGATTAAAGCCCGAATGCATGGGACACAATAACATCCACACAATGTCAGAATGGCTGCAAAAACAGCAATTGATATCAATATTGGTGAAATTAGGGTTTTATATTTACCAAAAACGTCCATCCAGCTGTCCCACAAGGAGTGTTCATTGAGGGTCCATAGACCATCGATGGCTCTGGTCAAGCTGCCATCTGAAGCAGTATTGTTTGTTCTCATAACATACCGCAAACACCTCCCTCTCTTGCGAGGAGCATGTCGACAGCTATGCGGTCTTGGAACGTCCTTGAGCTGCTCGTGCACAGCTTCCAACCCACTCTGAGTCCAATTTCCTAATCTCTGTACATTGAAGTGGATATAGTTTATCCCATCAACATTTTTATTAATCGTACACCAACAGCATAAGAAGTATTCAAATCCTCCTGCAACTTGGTCAGCTAATTTGTATTGATTAGGAACCCCACGAGGAACACCTATGGCGTCGATGTATGTTTTATGTTGGATAATTTTGCCTCTGCCAGGATAAATCTCTTTTTTGTCAAGTATGTCCAAAACACACAAGGAATTTGTCTCCCGTAGTTGGAGCCGCTCTAGTACAACAGACAGTCAATTTACAGAACACTTTGGAGACATAAAGACATTGACAAAAAACAATTGTGCAAAAAGATGCAGAGTCCTCTAGCAGCAGTTTGAATGACTAATATCGCAATAGTCCGGTGCAATGACCGTTGTGCAAAGGGCGCTGAGACTTCAAGGAGTGTATGCGGTTTAAAGTGACGAGTAGTGCGATAATCTGGGACAATGGTTGTGCAAATGTTGCAGATGCTCCTCAATCAGTGTGCAAATGGAGCAGATGCTAATCTGGCATGAGTGGCCAGTATATGCAAATAGTGCAGCATGGCGGCACAACTACAGCGAGTGTACGAGTAATACATAATTGGCCCCACAGAAATGTGACAACGAACTCAAGTCAAAAAATTGCCAGCTTGTTGTAATGGAATAATACAATCTTGTGATAATTATGCCGGAACTATGCGCAACAAAGGCCTGGGACCCATGCAAACAACACAATCTTTTCTCGCTACATTTGCTGCTTGTTCCATCAATAGTAACCAATTGTTATTTTGTCCTGAAACTCCTGTGACAACAAGGAACCAATCATCAGTAGTTATGTTGTTAACCATTAAAATTTGTCCACCTTTCTTTGAAGTTTTCAGTGGCATTTCTGGTTTAACACGGTTCCTATAACACAATGCTACTCGGAATTGGGGATCTTTTCCGCCAGAATAGGCCCACAAGCTCACCATCAAACACACTGGGTGACTTGCTTTGTATTTCAATATTAAACTATGGGCCGTTTTGCTTATGTTAAACTTCTTTCTATGTTCTTTTGCTATTTTTTGTGACCAACTGGACCAATCATAACCTGTTTCACCAATGAGGTGTTCCCATCCAAAGCCAATAGTTGCATACCAGTCATATCCAAATCCCCAATTCTGCCCATTCTCTTGAGCATCATTGGTGAGAGCCGCATATGGAATTATGATTAAAGCAGTTTGATTTTGGGGGCACAAAATATTAAACCGTTTTTGCCGCGTTTTGGAGGCCATGCCCACAGTTCCTTTTTTTTCCTTTTGATACGAGTTAATGATTCAAAATTTTTTTATTATTGGGTTCGTCATATTGGTCCAGTTGGTCGGTGATTTTCTATCTAAAAAATTGGTTTTATCATTTAGGGTGGGACGTCCCATGTACCACAAAAACAAAACCAACACCATAGTAGCCAAAGTTGCTACGTAACAACTTAGCGAATCTCATAACCAACGTGGGTGTGCCTTTCTGCTGAGTTCTCACTAAAAGGGTTGGTGTCTTTTTTCTTCACTGACCAGCAAGCATTTTCAGAATCTACACATCTGCTCCCGCTCCTTTATCAGACTTTTGCTCACCTTCCCTATTTGAGTACTCAGCTGAAATGACTCTTTTACAGTGTGTTAAATGAACCCACGTGTTTCTTTCTGCTATTTTTTAGGGCTGTAAAGTGTCAATCTACCTGTGCCACCATCCCTCCGGTTGAGATGTGACACAGCATGGCTCAATATAGCAGCCCATTTGAAGTGTTTTTTTTTTCTTTTCTCTGTGCTAATGTAAATGTCATTTTGTAGTTTTGCACTTTGTTTTTCCCAATAATTGCGTTCTTGTTGTGGAATACTCATATTGGCTATCAATATAGATTGTACCATCTTTATTTATCATTAGTTTGCATGCCTCGGTTAATGCTACTAATTCAGCAGCTTGTTCAGCCAATTCCTGACAATCATGCTGGGTGCCTTCATCAAGTAAGGGTATTAGTGTGGCTGGATTTAAGGTTGTGCATCGCTCAAGAGTCAAATGTGGTTGTGACAGCAAGATGGCCATGCAAGATAAATGTCTTGCAGGTGATAAAAATGCCATATTCGTTTGCAATAGGAGAGCAGACACTGCATGTGGGACCTTAAGAGTTAATGGATGAAATAACACAATTCTGGAACTGCTCTCTACTGCCGTCAAGGCTGCCACAACTGCTCTGACACAATGCGGTAATGCACACGTCACGCTGTCCAATTTAGTCGAAAAATAAGCCCATGGTCTTAGCTTATCACCGTATTGTTGTGTAAGTACGGAGGTCATGTAATAGCTTTTACAATCTAACATTTGAATGAATGTTTTATTATTAAATTTGGAAGGCCTAGCGCAGCACTGGACACCAAATGTTGTTTAATGTCACAGAAGGCCTTTTCTGCCTCTGTATTCCATTAAACAGGTGATGTCATTTGAAGGTTGTCTTCATACATGAATTTTGACAATGGTGCAACAATTTCTGCATAGTTTGGAATCCATGCTCTACAATAATTTGTCAGACCTAAAAATGATTATTATGTTTCTTCGTCTGTGGTTTAGGATTTGTTAAGACTATAGCTTTCCTGTCTTCTAATATAGTCCTTCCTCCTATACTTAAATTATGGCCTAGATATTTGACTTGTCTTTTACACCATTGCAATTTATTTTTGTTAACTTTATGTCCCTCTTCTGCTAGATCTGGCCTGGCCAACCCGAGGCTCGCGAGCCTCATGCGGCTCTTTAACTAGTTTCATGCGGCTCTTCAGGAGCTGTCACATGACATGCGTCACAAATGCTTGGCTGGCGCTGTCATTCACTCCCCCTACAGCTAGATGGCACACTGACCATGAAAGCCTGTTTGAGTGACGTCAAACGAGCGACGAGAGAATCTTTGGTGTGACATCATTTGTGTTGTAAACAATTTCCGTCAAGTTACCTCTTGAAATGGCAGGGAAAAAAAGCACAGCCAAACGAAAATATGAAGAAGAACACAGGACGTTTTTGCCAGAGTGGGAGAGTTTATATTTTTTTGTTAAACGTAATGGCAAGCCGATCTGCCTTATATGTCACGCAGCATTAGCGCATTTCAAAGCTTCAAATCTTCAGCGTCACTTCAGCTCACTCCACCCTAACATCGAACAGGAATTTCCAAAAGGGACTGAACTTCGCAAGAACAAGTTGGTCGCTTTGAAAAGCAAGGCAGAAAAGCAGGTGCAGTTTTTCAAAAAATTTACAAAACACTCAGAGACCGTAACGCTTGCATCATATCAGCTGGCTTGGAACATAGCACGGGCTAAAAAGCCATACAACGAAGGGGACTTCATTAAAAAATGCCTCATTGACGCCTTTGAAATCTTGGCTCCTGGAGACGACAAACTAAAACGGAGCGTATCAGACGTTCAACTGTCCCGCCACAGTGTTAAACGCAGAATATCGGATATTAATACAGCTGTTGAATCACAGTTGCACTCTGACCTTCAAGCATGTGAGTATTTTAGTGTGGCATTGGATGAGAGTTGTGACATACAAGACAAGCCTCAGTTGGCAATATTTGCACGGTCTGTGTCAAATGAATGTATGATCAAAGAAGAACTCCTTGATATTGTGCCATTAAAAGACAGAACCCGTGGCATAGATGTGAAAGAAGCAATGATGATTAAAAGATGATGTTCATGTGTACCCATGTGTATGATGTGGCTCTTTGCAGTAACACAGAAAAAAAAGTGGCTCTTAGTCTCTGACTAGTTGGCCACCCCTGTGCTAGATGATGCAGTAAGGCCAATGAATCTTTGCATGTCTGTCCATCTGGAGATGCCAGAAGACATGCGTGTTGTCATAACTTGTGAATAAATGGTTGGACTTTCACAGTAACCTTGCGGTAATCTAGTAAATGTATATTTTTTGCCCTCAAATGTAAATGCAAACCAAAATTGACTGTTCTTTTCTATTGTTACAGAAAAGAATGCATTACTTATGTCCACTACTGTAAACACAGTAGCGTCTGGTCTTAATGAATTTAACAATGTGTGTGGATCTGGTACGCATGCTGCTCTCTGTATTACTACAGTATTTACTGCCTGTAAGTCTCCAACCCACTGAAGGTGGGGCCTTTTTTACAGGGAAAAATGGCTGTGTTGCATGGTGATTCTGGACACTCCACTATAACTCCTGCCTTAATTAGTGCTTCAATTACCGGTTTGATTCCTTTATGTGCATCTAGTTTTAATGGATATTGACGAATCCCTGGTCTATATTCTGTTTTGGGTCTAATTTGTACTGGTAAAGCCCCTTTAATAAGGCCTACATCAAATGGTCCTGTGGACCATAATTTTTTTGGAACTTTTTTTCTATATTTCTTCATCAATTTCAGTGAGGATCATTTGGTCTAATCAAACATCATCCCTTCATCACCCTGTATTGTCCAAAACATCGCCTTCCTGATTAGGCCAGTTGATGCACTGTATTACAGTTTGTTTTCTATTTGCAGCCAATCATCTGTCTCCTGTCCTTGTTTTACTAATGTTCCCATATGTTTCCACTGTGACTCATAATCTTTGCACAAAGAAATATGTGCGACACTTGTATTTTTATACAGTTCCTTTAATTTGTCTGGTAAAATAATTCCTGCTGCGACTTTTGCTTCATTGTCTGAGTACAGATAATCTACAGTAATTTTATCAGGTGTCACATGTCGTAATTTTTTTTTCATATCCTGGGTCTGGCCCTGGTGTGTTTTTGTACCACGGAGTTATATGCAGCTCATCACCTTTTTTATTATCTTCTACTTCCATGATAAGCTGCAAGGCTTGTTTAACGGTGGTTTGTCTGGGATATCGCTTGTGTAATAAAATGTAATTTCTCTGCTTTCCAGTGTCACATAGAGGTCCTCTCTTTTTAATTCATGTTTTCGTTTCACTACAATATTTCCATTTGATGATGGAATGAGTACAAGTCCTAGTTGGAATAAGCCATCTCTTCCCAACAAATTCACAGGGCACTCTGGGATCTCCCATGTGGGTCTCTTATCCACACAGGTTCAAGTTCCATGGCAAAAGTAATTTGCCCATTTGCAGATCTAACTATTCCCTTATGTCCTGATAGTTTGGAACCTGGAATCTTTTCCCGACATGCAGTCCTACATGCTCCTGTATCGCAAAGAAATTTCATTTCTTTCTCATTTACTGACAAGGTTATTTCAGGGTTTTCAGTGTCCAAACTCAGAATGTCCTGTAAATTGAAATCCACTACTTCATTCTCTTTAATGATTACACAAGAGGATTTGTTGAGTTGGGAAGCAGGCTGGCTTAGTCATGTGGTAGTTTGTCCGTATTCTCTTTTATTTTATATAATTTGATTCCTGCAACGCGGCTATTTTTTGTGTATTTAACCAACCATTAAAGCCGTGTTCAGTTATCCCTGTCTCTAAATATTAAATTTTATCAGGATCCTGTTTTTTTTATTTATTTATTTTTTTTAATTTAATGAACTTCCAATCTTTACACTGCAGTGTATCCCTGCTTTTTTATTTTACTACTTCCTTTCCCCATTTGAAATAATTTGGTTCAGTGTAATACTACCTAGGGTAGTCTAGAACACTGTTTTTTTTTTTTTTTTTTTTTTTCAGTAGGACGGTGATTCAAATTTACTTTCTGTGGTAATTCTCACTTCAACTCTTTCGAGTGGAGAATTCTTGCCTTTGCATCCACAAATGTCCACCGTTTACTTTCCCACTGTTTTGGTATGGAATGAAAAACCTAGTGGTTTCCCATTTACACTCTCATTCAAACAGTTTTCATTCACACTGGCTCGTCAGAGGACTCCGCCGTCCTATACGGAATTTAACTACGTCTGTCAACAGCTCGTTAGAGGACTCCACTGTCCTATACGGAATTTAACTACGACGCCACAAAACTTTCCTATTTTCTTTATTTTACCCGTCATTGACTAGTATTCACAGGGTTTATTAAACACGGAATTTAAGTACGTACAGGACTCCGCCGTCCTCGCGGAATTTGTCGGACTCCGCCGTCCTTTTTCCTAAAAAATTTTTTTAATTTAACTCACCAAAGTCGGCTTCAATCCTGTGGATTGTCGTCAACCTTCAGATCCCAGTTGAGGAGAACGAAGACCAGTCCCGGAAAGGGTCTCAATTGCCGTGGCCACGGTCTCTTAACTGGATGTCGGCTCCACAACTGGAATCCTCGGGTATATTGACATCCGGCTCGAAGGACCAATTTAAATGTTGGATTTATCTTACCCAACATTATAAAAAATAGACACAAAAGGAATGAAGACGCTGGTCTCTCTTTCTCATGAGGAGGGCGTATGGGAGATTGTTCAGATTACAGCCTCTCAATACGCTCTAAACAATCTCTCCCGTCGCTCCTGTATTTATTTGAAATAGGGAGGTTTCTAAGTTCACAAGACATAACGTACTAAGCTACAAGACACAACACACTAAGGGTAGGGTTTCAAGGTGAAAACATGGGACCAACACCTGCCACGTCCCGGCCACGTCCTTCTCTCTGATGATTCCTGCTGAGTCATCTTCTTGAAGGCGAGACATCCTCCTTTCTCAAAATCCTCCATAATACTAATGCAAGTTAAGCAAATAAATGATAACTTCTACAATATATTTAACACTATATATCCCGTAACAAAAAAAAGCACCAATGTTGTTGTCAAATCTAGAACATAGACAAAAAAGAGATTTATCCTGGCAGGGGCAAAATGATCCAACATACATCGATGCCATAGGTGTTCCTCGTGGGGTTCCTCGTCAATACAAATTAGCTGACCAAGTTGCAGGAGGATTTGAGACCCTCATATGCTGGTGGTGTACGATTAATAAAAATGTTGATAGGATAAACTATATCCACTTCAATGTACAGAGATTAGGAAATTGGACTCAGATTGGGTTGGAAGCTGTGCACGAGCAGCTCAAGGCTACCTCTTTAATGACGTTCCAAAACCACATCGCTGTCGACATGCTCCTCGCAAGAGAGGGAGGTGTTTGCGGTATGTTTGGAGAACAATGTTGTACATGCATTCCAAACAATACTGCTTCAGATGGCAGCTTGACCAGAGCCATCGATGGTCTACGGACCCTCAATCACAAGATGAAGGAACACTCTGGTGTAGACATCTCCTTGTGGGACAGCTGGATGGACGTTTTTGGTAAATACAAAACCCTAATTTCATCAATATTGATATCAATTGCTGTTTTTGCAGCCATTCTGACATTGTGTGGATGTTGTATCCCATGCATTCAGGCTTTAATTGGTAACACAAAAACAAAAACAAAAACTTGACAATGACATGACATGTCAAGTCATCAATGGCGAGAGCAACACTGCAGGTCTCAAAAATAAATGCATCTGCCTGTTGATTTTATATATATATATATATATATATATATACATTTACAAATGCAAAATCATGATAAATGCAGACACAACATTAAACAAACAAAAAAAAACACATACATCGTGGATATTTCTGAATTTGTAAAATACGTCCAAATAATTTGTGGATTGGAATTTGCATGTTCTCCCCATGCCTGCGTGGGTTTTCTCCGGGAACTCCGGTTTCCTCCCACATCCCAAAAACATGCATGAATTGGAGATTTCCCACTGAGTAAAATTCATTTGTGACTAAATTTGAAAAGATTTCAGTAATCAACCATCCATCCATCCATTTTCTGAGCCGCTTCTCCTCACTAGGGTCGTGGGTCGTGGGCGTGCTGGAGCCTATCCCAGCTGTCATCGGGTAGGAGGCGGGGTACACCCTGAACTGGTTGCCAGCCAATCGCAGGGCACATACAAACAAACAACCATTCGCACTCACAGTCACACCTACGGTCAATTTTAGAGTCTCCAATTAATGCATGTTTTTGGGATGTGGGAGGAAACCGGAGTGCCCGGAGAAAACCCACGCAGGCACGGAGAGAACATGCAAACTCCACGCAGGCGGGGCCGGGGATTGAACCCGGGTCCTCAGAACTGTGAGGCTGATGCTCTAACCAGTCGGCAACCGTGCCGCTGCTGATATTATTCTGTTGTATAAATAGCAACAGGTGGATACACAGATTCATTGTACTTTTTGCCATCCAATGGAAGAGCATTTAATTGTCTGTCACTAAATTGTATTGTCATAGAGAGACTAAAAAATATATATTTCTGGTTAATAAAAATAATAATAATCCGCCTGCGTGGAGTTTGCATGTTCTCCCCGTGCCTTTTTGTCCGGGCACTCTGGTTTCCTCCCACGTCCCAAAAACATGCGTGGTAGGTTGATTGAAGACTCTAAATTGCCCGTAGGTGTGAATGTGAGTGCGAATGGTTGTTTTTTTGTATGTGCCCTGCGATTGGCTGGCGACCAGTTGAAGGTGTACCCCGCCTCTCGCCCGAAATAAACTGTGATAGGCTCCAGCATGCCCGCGACCCTTGTGAGAATAAGCGGTGTGGCCTGTAGACTTTGTATTATTTTCATTTTAAAGAGTTTTGGTTCGCCATCGAATCCAAATAATCATCACGTACGAACTCTGAAATGTACTTAAGTACAAGAGAATAATTTTTTACTGTCAATTATACACACTATTAATTTGGATGACTTGGGAATAAAGTGGCCACACACAAATTAGTTTTTTTTTTCTTTTATTAGCTTTACTGCATGCTAAAATCTGACAGGATAATCAGGACTGAGCACATCTGGCATAAGCAAAACAAAACAACAAAATTGCCAAATTAGCAAAGATATCTGAATAAAACACACCTTATCTGTACATTTTTTTTTTCCAGATGAGACAGAGAAATTTAACACCAGAAGGTTAGGCTGGCACAAGACAGCGCATTTACCACGAATCAGTCATTCAACGTTATCAACTATCCATGGCCATGGGGAATATCTTACATCTCAATATCTGTTGTATCATTGTTGTTTATACTTCTCCTCCAGTCCGTGTTTTTTTTTTTTTTTAAGAAGTCCCAGAGATCTCAATCAATCAAGAGCTCAACTGCAGTTGGCTGTACCTCTCTCTGTCTGTCTTTTTTTACATTGTCGCATCATCCTCTTAGGTTGGGAAAAAAGTAACAAGACTATTTGGACAAAGCAAGGTGTAGAAAGTCTTGATGTTTTCAAATGTAGGGAGTAAACGTAAAAGGTCATCAGGAAAATAAATACTCAAGTGAAACAGAATAAAGTATTCATACTTCATTACTTCCTACTACTCTTGAACAGTGGAATAAGGTCATGCAGTCGTTGTGACGGACTGAAGGTGAGTCCAGTTCTGTCTACTTCACACAAGCGTGAGGTGGCAGTGCTGCGATCTGCTTCCTTTGGTTACATTTACATTCAGCAATGTTGAGTCTGTGACTAACTGAATATACTGAATAAGTTCATTTGTTTCATCCATCCGTCTATCCAGCTTCCGTATTCCACGCAAGCGTTCTGGAGCCTATCCGAGCAGACTTTGGGTGAGAAGCAGGGTACACACGTACAATGCTACAGAAAATTGGTTGTCATAACAACAGCTGATGGTGATCTTCCCCCAAAACGATTGGCATATTAGTGCATATGATATATTTTTGTATCAGTATAACTACAAACTTTAAAGCATATTTAAACACTATACCTTATCATAATACATCTTTTTGGTTTCATAAAGAAATGGAGAACAGCATCCTATGAGCAAAACAGAACGCACAAACATCTGTTTTATTCAAATCCATTTCTGACCATCTAACCTTTAGTTTACAGCTCTACTTTGTTTTCTTTGGAAAACGCAACTACTTCCTAAATGAGTTTTTTATTTTAGTTTCCCAAGACATTGTCGTAGAATAAAAGATAATACAAACAGCATTCAACAACCAAAACACCTAACTGTTACTCAGGGTAAAACACGTAACAAAAAGTAACCTCTTAATTTAATATGAATAAATAATACACAAAATAAAGGCTCAGCATATATAAAAAATATTAACATTTCTTATGTTTGACAACAACGAGTGTCATAAAGGAAATGCTGTGTTGACAAACAGCAGTCATTTGGATTTGGATGTCATGAAAATGGTGCTGCTGAGCTCACTCAACTACAGAGGCATAATGGGCAGGCCACAACAAAGAAAGTTTGATGACTACACGTGCATTAACACTTAGCAACAACATAATGCAATAAGCCATATATGTCAAACTCAGACCCACAGGCCAGATGTAATTATATTCGGCCCATATCAAATCGAGACCATATCAAATGTGTATTAGAGCGGGCATGCCATGAGTGCATGCGCCACTAATACTACAAATCCCAGAATGCTTTGCTAGTGTTGGCATATCAGTTGAAATCTGCAAGCGCCCCATCCTTTTCTGTTGCAGTTATTAGCAACCGTGCTACCAGCCTCTTCGGGCCGATCCGATCAATGACATCGTTGATCGGCTGCGCAAAAGACATTTACTCCGCGTCGCCATCATGTCTGGTACGTTTGAATCCAAAATCTAGTTTATTTTTAGCCTTGACATGTGTCTTTTGACATAGTACTGTAAATATCTGGCCGCCAAAAGTTATTTATAAAAAAAAAAAAAAAAAAAAAAAAAAAAACGTCAGGCGGTGTGGGACAGACAACATGTAATGCCCAGATCAGACTACAAGACAAAGTTGGTCTTTCACGATTTCAGACTACTGCAAAATCTTGTATTCTAATACCACCGCATCCCGTCTTTTACGATCACTGGGCTTTATCTTGTCAACTCATACGCGACCGGATACACTCGTTTCCACGGCCACGACAACAACAATCGATCGCGTCTGTGTGTATTATAAGAACTAAATGGGGAAAAACATGTGTTTGTGGTCACCGGTGCTCGGGAGAGGACTTTAATTCAAGGATTGCGTGAGGTATGTTCACGTACTTTTAATATGATACGGCTCGCAAGCAGGCAACAAAACGTTATGTAGCCTAGCAAGCTAGTGCTAGCACTAACGGTTGTAAAGGCGTTCTGTCGAATCATGCTCTAAAGTTCTGGTGGTGTGAAGTAATGTAATTACAATAAAGTGATTTAATTACAGTAAGTTAGGACCCATTATTTCTGTCATGTTGTAATGTTGGTTTGACCTGACTGATTAGAATACATGACCTGACTAGAGCAGTGATTTCCAACCTTTATGGAGCCAAGGCACATATTTTACAATTGAATAATCACACGGCACACCAACAAAAATGTCACAAAAATTGGATACATTAATTACTGTATGTACTTCCTGCCATCTATTAAAAGAGCAATTATTTGTTCTGTCTGTCACTATGGCTCACTGGCATAAATAGATGAACAAAAATATATTTATTGTAAAAATTTTTAGAGCAATTAAGTAAATGAACAAGTCATTTAAAAAGACCCATTGCTCCATCTTGTGATCAGATCGGTGATCGGTTATCGTTTTTTATTAAACTCTGTGAACCCCAAAACCCCGATCGTGTAAAGCCTACTCTTTACCAACTCATTTATGCCGGGGTGGAGGGTTCAACCTGCCAGCTTTCTTTTACAAGATGACAGAAGTATCGCTCGTCTCACAGACCGAAGAGCCGGAAAATGATTATGTACGCCAAATAGGCAAAAAAAAAGAATTATTGGATATTTTCTTGAATGTAAATAATACTGATGGAAAAATGTAAATAAATTATCATGTGTTGTGCTTTTCTGCTTACTTCTAGTTAGAGAAATGTTTTATCACTGCGTGCAAAGCTTTCTCCCACAGGATGAGTCATGTGATTGCAGGTGCAAGGACAAACTTGAGCCGAGGAGTTTTCCTGTGGCTTGATAAGAAGTATATAAACCACAACAAAGAGTGTTATGTGCTGATCACATGAGTTACAACAAGCATGTATGCCCCCACCTTTTTGACGTTGTAACTCATATGTAACAAGGGAACTGCCCTAAAGTAATAAAAAGAGAGAATCAGGAAGAGTGAACTCAGAAATGGTTGGAGACTGTAACTAAGTACACTCTTGGCTGTTTTCTCCTTGCAAGTCTGAAAACTGAACTACCTCTGTGTCTGTCTTGATTTTTTACAAGTGTTTTAGGTGTCTTGAACCTGACAAATACTATAATAAATTTTCACATAAGTGGTGCACAGGTGTGCATGTACATTGAAAATACTAAAAGCGTACCAGATTCATGTGTGACTGCGTGCCAAGAACTTTACATTTTGGGTTTGGTGGTGGGTGGGGATGGGGGGACGCCACCAGTAGTGTTGTGTCGTTCGCAGACGACTTGTTCAAAAGACTGAATCTGTTGAGTAAACGTACTGATTGGAATCCCTTCATGAACAGATTTGTTCCGTTCTTAGTTCAGTTGAGCTCAGCTGCGTGTGCCACACAAGAAACTCAGCCGCAAACGGCACCACTTGTGGGGTGGCGACGGTGGCTCATGAGCGCGGAGGGACTACGATGACGTCTTTAAAGAAAACTGGTCTGTGGAGCATAAAATACTGCAGGCTGCTGCCCAAGACAACTGAGCCATATCAGCTGATTGCAGTCTCGTACTGTAATATAAGAATAAAAAATAAAAATAGTGTGTATCCACCGCAAGAAAATCACACATATCTGGATTCGTCTTTAAAAGATCTGTCTCATCATGCTGGTCTCATGTAAATCAATTCATCTTTGAAATTTTACACACATACCTACTTTAAGTTCATACAGTGAAGTTGGTGGGCAAGGAAAAAGCCTTGCACCAACAACCTTTGATGCCCCTTTGAGAACGAGATCAAAATTGTTATGCACCTCCCTGACTATAATTACGTTTACCTCACTCATAGAAAACAATAAACAAAACATGAGCCAGTCAAACAATTACTTGTAGAGTGGAAATCTAAATAGAGGCATGTAGGAAACACCAAATAAAAAAAATGCCATATAAAACATCCAGGCAAAGGAGGAATAAGGAAAGCAGTATGTATCAATGACAAAAAGAAACAAATATTGCAGCTCATCGTATGAGCTATGTCCTGCTCCATTAGTGAACTTTCCTTTTCCTTGATCGGTAACGTCTCCTCCTCTGCTTGTATAGATATCGGAAATTGATGAAGAGTCCTGAGGAAGAAAAGAAACGCTGGTCAATATTTATTTAATGGACTCAAAGCACACTTGCACAATAAACACAAATAATCCCAGAAATGCAATTAATCCATCCATCCATTTTTTTCACACACACATTCGGACCTGCTGGCAATTTAGAGTCTTCAATTAACCTACCATGTTTTTGGGATCTGGGAGGAAACCGGAGTGCCCGGAGAAAACCCATGCAGGCACGGGGAAAACATGCAAACTCCACACAGGCGGGGCCGGGGATTGAACCCCGGTCCTCAGAACTGTGAGGCAGACGCTCTAACCAATCTTTCCCCGTGCCACGCAATTAATACAACATAACGTAAATGCAATTTGTTGTTGTTTTTAAAAGGAGATTCTATTATGGAAAAACTTCAGGAGTGTCATACGTTACCAATTGCTGTATGAGAGAAATATCACATTAATTCACTCAGTCATTAAATCAGCAGAAACAACAATGGGTGAAGATGCAAGTGTGCGGTTGCTCCCTTACCCAAGAACAGGAGAACCAGGTAGAGCTGCAGAGTATATGAGAAGCTGAAGTAGTGTCCCAGCAGTGCAGGCAGAGGGAGGCTGAACAGCTGTGTTGCATCAAAGATGGGGAGGGACTGGATCACAGCAACCGCTACACAAATCCATAGAAAGACAAGCTGTTACCAACACATAAAATGTACCGTATTACCTCTACTCCTTACAGGGGCAATTACCTTCAGCCACAACCCCAAGTGGGTACAGTGGGATCCAAAGGCTGTATCTGAGCCATGTCAACAGCTTCCACTCTGTGCCAATGCAGGCCAGCATGTAGAAAGGGTACCTAACAATGAGAAGCTGAATCAGCCAGAGAGCCATCATCGTCATCAGCAGCAGTGTTGATAGCTTACCTGAAGACTTCAATGGTGCTCCACAGGTAGAACACGAAGAAGACGACAGGTTTTTTCTGCATCTCTTCCAAGCAGCCAAAGATGACAAATAAAATGACATTCCTCCCTGCTACCTGTGACATTGTATAAATAGATGTGTCTTTCATTCGTCTAAGACGATCACGAGTGAACATATGAAGAACATGCAATTATAAAGTGAGTAAAACTTCTTATTGAATATAGGAACAACTTTCCTTTACCTGTATCATGGCGGGGAAAAAGCCAGTTTTGACCAAGCCTAACAAGGGGTTAATCACCTCGAGCACGGCCATCATCTGACAGAAGTACATCACATCAGCTGTGACGTGGAAGGTATCATAAAATGAATCTGTGGAGAAGTAAGGAGAAAGGAGAAGGAAGAGGAACAAACCGCTATAATGAAACAGCACACTGCATGAGGCATTGAGCATAATCCTAATTAGTAATCATTGCCATTTGCAAGACAAATCCCCACTGTCTCCTTGTGTTTCGGTTCACTTTAAATAAGAACAAAATGTGTAAAGAGAGTCCATCAGTGTTTCCTTGACCTTTTTGTTGTTTTCATGTTAATGAAATGCACTGATGCGAATTATGTTTGCAATTAAAATCTAGCCAAAATAGTGGTCTAGTATTCAATCAAGTTCAAAAGCCTATCATGAGAACAAATGCATTACTACTGTTCTATTTAAGGCCCCCTAAACGAGATTCCCCTTTCAGATGTTTTATAGTTAGTGTTAAAGAATTGCGTTTCCTCCTCGTCACCCTGCTGACCTATGACTGCGCACCGACATACAGCTCCAACCTCTTGCAGACGACACAGCTGTAGTGGTTAGGGTTGTTGTTAGATGTTGCTGGTCCAGGAGAGGTCCTCAGTGACGTGCACTCCCAGGAACTTGGTGCTGGGCCCCCTCTCCACCGCAGCACCGTTGATGTTCAGGGGAGGGGAGCATGTTGGGAGTGCACTCTCCTGAAGTTCACAACAATTTCCTTGGCCGTAGTCACGCTCAGGAAAAGATTGTTGTCCATGCCCCAGGCGGCTCATCTCACTCCTGGAGTCTGTCTCATCCCCGTTGCTGATGAGACCTACCACAGTTGTCGTCTGCTAACTTGATGAAGAGGCTGGAGCTGTGTATCGGTGTGCAGTCATAGGTCAGCAGGGTGAAGAGGAGCGGGTTCAACACACGTCCGTGAGGAGCCCCCGTGTTCAGGGTAATGGTGCTGGATGTTTTGCTGCCGAACTGTATTGCCTGCGGTCTCCCTGTCAGAAAGTCCAGCAGCCAGTTGCACATTGAAGTGTTGAGCCCCAGCTGGTCCAGTTTGCGAATCAGTTGTCAGGGGATGATGGTATTGAATGCTGAGCTGAAGTCTATCAACAGCATTCTAACATGAGTCCTTAGAGTCCAGGTGATGTGGTGCATGACTAGCCGCTCGAAGCACTTCATCAGGATGGGAGTGAGCGCTACTGGACGGTAGTGATTGAAGCAGGAGGGAGACGACTTCTTCGGGACCGGGATGATGGTGGTGGCTTTGAAGCACGCAGGGACAACAGCCTGACTCAAGGAGGTGTTGAAGGTGTCCGTGAAAACATCTGTAAGTTCAGCTGTACAGCCCCTCAGAACACGACCAGGTATGTCATCTGGGCCCGGGGCTGTACGTGCGTTGATCTTGCCAAGGGATCTTCTCAAGCTGTCCCGGGTCAATGTCAGCACATGGTCACCAGGAGAGGGTGCAGAATGGTGTCCAGGTGTGCTTTGTGTGTCTCGAAGCGAGCAAAGAAGTTGTTTAGCTCATTCAGCAGGGAGGTGTCACAGGTCTGTGGTGAGGATTTGTAGTCCGTAATGATCTGAATACCTCCCCACAGCCTCCTGGTGTCACTGCTGTTACTGAAGTGGTGGGCGATCCTCCTACAGTACTCCCTCTTGGCCTCCCTGATGCCACGGGACAAATTGGCCCTAGCTGTCCTCACCCCCTCCTCATCCCCAGATCTAAAAGCAGCGTTACGGACCTTCAATAGTCTGTAGACCGCCGTTGTAACCCATGACTTCTGATTAGCATGAACAGTGATGGACTTAGTTGTGGTGACATCATCCATGCACTTGCCAATGTAGGCGGTAACAGTCTCTGTGTACTCCTGAAGGTCAGTGATGGAGTTGTCAGTGGCAGCCTGTTTTAACATGGTCCAGTCTGTGGTGGAAAAACAGTTTTGAAGTACCTCTAGGGACCTTTCTGACCACACCTGTAACCGTTTCCTAACTGGTTGCGTGACTTTAACCAGTGGTCTGTAAACTGGCATTAGCATTACAGTGAGGTGGTCTGAGGCACTGAGGTGGGGGAGTGGAAGGGCCTTGTAGGCTCCTCTCAGAGGGGTAAAAACGTTTTCCAGAGTGTTATTTCCCTGTGTTGGAAATTGAATGCTGTTATACTAGTTATAGGAGACATATCTTAGGACTTGTCGTATAAACCATACAATATAATTCTCGTTATCAATTCTTATAGTATTCCTGGATTTAGTATTTAGTATGAGATTGCTTACACTCGTGGTCCAACAGTAACCTTGAAAAAACATTTTAGTTTGTGCAACATGTTCGCAGTGTGTGTCTTTGGATAAGCGGGGGGGAAACAAATAAAAATAAATAAATACTAATCAAGCAAGTCAAGTCGAGTCACCACTAAATTTCAAACAAGTCGAGTCAAATCATTACTTGATTTCAGCAAGTCAAGTCATACAAGCTTGCTCCAGTCGCAACATGTATTGGAGTGGTAATAATTTATTTTCCCCATAAATCATAACACAAAAAAGGTATTCACACCTTATAAATGAACAACAACTGAGATTATGAGTGATTGCTTTGAATTGTTTTAAAGTTATATTTCAAACAATTTAACTGAACTTTATTTCTGAACAAACTATGCTGTGTACCTTTTGGTGAAGCCTTGTAACTCTTCTTAAGAGAACACAATTAAGCAAAGGCCAAGACTATTTTCTGTTGGTCAAATATAATTAGATGTGAACCTAATGAGCTCATGCAGAATGACAGAGATTTATAATTAAGGGAATAATACATGACATAAAAATGTTGCCATCCTTCAAAAAAAAAAAAAAAAAAACATTTGAACAAACTCTGCATTCCTCTTCTCTCCTCTACTTTAATTAAACCACTTAATCGGGTTTGTCAATTTATTTAGAAGCACTGACTCAGAAAAATTGTCATTAGATTAAACGTTATGTTTCATATGCTGTGGTCTCAATTTTAAAAACAGTGCAGAGAGCTTTATCAAAACGCCGACACAACAGATGACATTTTGATGGTGACACTTAAAAACGTTCACTCGTATGACAATTATAGTCACACGTAGCCACTCATAATTTGTACTGTACTTAGTAATAGTGGAACGCACTTTTGTCAACGATTGCGATTGTCGTGATCGTAATGCAAAGTGATCCGATACAGCACTTATAACGCACCTGGCATCTTTTAGCCCTTTCGACATGCCCGCAAACATCTCCGCAACTGTTTTCTTTTTATTAAATCTCCACAATGCTAGCAACACCGCTTCACTTCTGCATTCAGCGTTTCGCATTATATTTTAGGGGCTACTTTCTCTTCTAGCATGAGCTAGAGAGACAGAAAGAGAAAAGGAGATACTTTTGCATGCCTATGAACCGAGACGAAAGGTTCAGACAATTATCATAAAGTGTTACTTAGCTGTACTGAAACGTTAACAATCAGAGGATTTTTATTTTTAATCTTCCCAAACCAGTCTATGAATCTTATGTTTGACGAGGTGGTGAAACTGTTAAATTAGCTCAGCTGTCTTTGTGAGTTTTGTAGTGACGGATGAAGTTCAACGTCGTTGTTGTTGTCTTTAATGTGCGAGTTGCAAGCCATGCAGGCTGCCATCCTCTTTTTGCAGACTTCATCGACAACATAATCCTTGAATCCAAATTGTATTATCTTTGGAGCTCCTTCCATTGTTCTTCATGAAGGTGACTACGTCACACTGGCAAGTGCGCAACAATGCAGAAAGTGTTGCCAGATTGACGCGAATGACCCACCCAAAACGTTTCTTACTTTCAAAATAAAAAGGCAAACTCTCAATTCAAATGCAGATTTCCAACTCGAAACAAGATGACTTGTCAAGTCATGTAGTTCAAGTCAAAGTCAAGTCAAGTCAACACAGAAGGCCGTGGCAACCCTTGGACCGCTAACCCACACCGCAACACTGACCACCACCACTAAACCAAACTTAACATTGTTAAGCTATGTCACATAGTCAATTTGAAGGTGTAATAAGTTTGAGTCTCTGTCGGCTTTGCCCTCTGTTGGCAGTGCATTACAAACCTTGACCAAGAATGAAGAGCCGTACGGTCATGTGGACAAAGATCCAGGAGAATCCAAGGAACTGCACCAGATTGTACATAAATAAGTAGCCTTTCTTCAGGCCGAGGTGGACTATGGAAGAAGAATGAAGTGAAAAGAAAGTGATGACGACTATCATGTCTGATCGTTTTTGATTCGTATGCGGGTGAAATTTTCAACTGGACTCACGGTCTTTCTGAATTCTTGATTCCACATTTATCTTCTTTATCTGTTCTTCCTCCTGAAAGATAACAAACCATTATGTTACACATTAACCTTTTATTTTTCCAGAAATTAATGAGAATGTCTGACTACAGGATTTTTTTTTTGTCGAGCTACTGTTTTAAGGCTATACTTAAAAACATTGAAGTAAAACCTCACAATATATTCTGAATAGTAAATATTGTAGCACTTGGAACTTTTTTCTGATAAAGATGATGGTCTACATCTCATGGTGAAGACAGAGACAACTTTAAAGATGCCAAGAGCAGTATTTCTGTAACTCCAGACTTTGTTAAGAAAGAGGGATTTTCTGATGAAGGAATGTTAGATGTTGAAAAGCAGCCCAGCCCTTCATTTTAAACCTTAGCCTGAAGCTCCTTCTCAGCATCAGACTCATCCAGCCAGCGGTTGAAGTCTGGAGCCAGAAATAGAGGCTTCTTCTCCTGTAGCGTCAGACGGTCCCACCAGCGCTCTTCCTGCTTCTTGATTTTGATGTCAACCTGGTGCTGTGTTGACTTGTGTTCAATCTGAATGGAACACGGTGATGAAAGAACAACATGGGTAAGACATCAAATGTTCTCATCAGGGATTAAGTTAGGCAGCATCACATGCATTTGGCATCTTGGTTATGATACACCAATACGTTCAGTGAAAGCATACTGACTGACCTCATGGTGTACATACAAAGACATCAACACAAGCATTATACAATGACCATAAATCACAACAGTACCTGTATACAGTAACTAGTCAATCTAACCACTATCTCAAATGAATGATCCGACACTATCAGTCATGATTCTTAAATAGTACTAAAAAGGAAAAAATTTGAAGTAGTTTGTTAAACAACCGCAACCAAAAAGACATAATTTTGATTCAACAAAAACAAGCTGCAAATAAAGTAAAGGGAAGGAATCTTTTAAGTTACCGTATTTTCCGCACCATAAGGCGCACCGGATTGTAAGGCGCAGTTTCAATGACGGGGTCTATTTCTGTACTTAAGCCATACATAAGGCAAACCATATTATTCGGCGCATGCTAAAACAAGGTAACGGAAGCAAAACAGTGAGTTTGGTTGAACTTTATTCTCCTACGTATTTAAAAATACTCGTCACATTATTTTTTGATCAATCTTTTATCACAAATCCATCAAAGTCCTTATCTCCTGTATGTGAATTGAATAGCTGGGCAATTTCGCCATCAAACATGCCGGGTTCCCTCTCGTCATTGTCGGAGTCAGTCTCGTTGCCAGGTGGCTGTTCAGCAATGATGCCGGCTTTCGCGAAAGCTTGGACAACAGTCAAAGCAGATACCTTAGCCCAAGCATCCACAAGCCATTCACATATTGCGGCGTAACTCGCCCGGCACTGCCTCCCAGTCTTAGTAAAGGTGTGTTCGCCGTCTCTCGTCCATCGCTCCCACGCCGCTCGCAACTTCACTTTGAACGCCCTGTTTTCACCAATGTCCAGCGGTTGGAGTTCTTTTGTTAATCCTCCAGGAATGATGGCAAGCTCCAAATTCATTTGTTTCACTTGGTTTTTCACAGTAGCGGTGATATGGGCGTGCATGGAGTCTCCTGCTTCCTCTACTTCCGAACCATAGATTCATTGATTTTGAATTCTCTCGCGGCTGCTCTATTTCCATTTACAACCGCGTAACTGATAGCCTGTAGTATGAATTGTGCCTCGTAAGCATGTCTCTTCGCTGATGCCATTTTCAGGGGTCCTTAGCCAAACAAAGGTTTAGCAGCATACTGGAAGTACAGTATACCTACCGGAGTCGTGGCGGAGGGAAGCGTACGGACTGTACGTAGCTTAACGTAATGTTCTCTAATTGGTTTATCGCTGCCAGCGTACATAGTGTACGTATTACGTCCCTAGGTCGGCGGGAAATGGTCCGACAGTCAATCAAGCGGAGCGCTTACCCAAATCGCACAACATTTTTACAGATTTTGGAACTCAGTGCATACATAATGCGCACTGGGTTAAAAGCCGCACCGTCGATTTTTGAGAAAATTAAAGGCTTTTAAGTGAGCCTTATAGTGCGGAAAATACGGTAGTTGATTTCTATTTCACCCCTGCTGACCGACAGAAGGCAGGGCTGAAAGTACTGAATACTCGCTTGTATGCATTCAAAAAAGTATTGTGTTTATCGTAAAACTTAGCCTGGTGTTGCCACCCAGGCTACTCGGCCCTGCCTCCTATTTTCTCCATTTCACCTCCTTTTTCCTGGCGAAGGTGGCATTTGCATCCCCTATCTCAGTTTATGACTTCTCGAAGCAAGCCACCGATGGGGTGTCCCAACTCTGCTGTGTTTATAACTTTGAATGGTGGCCTTTGCTGGGGACGGTAGCGTCCACGCCACCCTTGTTGTGGCTTTTCATTGTGAGCCCCTTGCGGTATATAGTTTCCACGCGTGCCACAACTTAACTCTTGTCTCCCGTGACGTAACTGTTGCACCCAGGCTGCTCGACTGGTTTTGTTCATTCCTCATCTGCTGGTGTGATCATAAATATGAACATTAGAGCACCAGCGCGCTGTAGCCGTCGTGCCTACGTGGAGGCCATCTTGGGGAGGTTGTCGTTACCATGGAAGGCAATGCATGGACATTGAAAATAAGTCGTAACGTGCTTTTTTTTTTTTTTTTAAATAGATTTCCGTGGGGCTTACTGTTGTGTCAACACTGATGCTATCAGTACGCAACGTTTGAATATACAGAGTGCAAGACGCAATGCATATCTGTGGGTGTGATTGTCACCACACATCCTGCTGGGTGGCTCTTGACCGTCTGGTTGGCCTGGTATTAGCACTAAGGCTGCCCGACCCTGCCATGCTTATTTATCCCATCTCTACGGGGTTTGGGTGACATTCGTTCACCTGTCCTCGGCTTTTTGACACTTCTTGTTGTCTGTTCGGCGGGGTTCATTAGCTGTTGTTCATAGCCTTCGCTGGTGAGGGCGGTGTTCACGTGCCCTGACCCAGGCTGCGCCGTTGTGTTTCTCGCAGTTATCCGCGGGTAGGGTTGTTATCGCCCATACCACAGGCCTAGTGTTGGCGCTCATGCTGCTCGACTCTACCATGTTTAGTCTATCTATTGAGTTTAGGTGGCGTTCGCACACCTTTACCCAGCTTGTTGACTCTTTTTGTTTGTTCGGTGGAGTTCTGCGTTACGGATTCATGGACTTTGATGGCATGGTTGATGTTCGCATGCGCTCTCCAAGCCTACAGCATTTCGGCTTTTCAGTGAGCTGCAGGTAAACTCGTTACCGCAGGTGCCATGGAATGGTTGTTTGTCGTCTATCCTGCTGACCTGGCGTTGGCGTCCGGGCTGCTTTGGTGCCCGAGCTACAGACCCTTTCAAAAAAAAATTGAATATCATGGAAAGGTTTATTTATTTCCATAATTCCATTCAAAAAGTTAAAAGTTCATAGATTATAGATTCAGGGCACATAATTTAAACAATTTCAAGTATTTATTTGTTTATTTTTACGCAATTTGGGCTTCCAGCTCATAAAACCCACGAAATCAGGAATTCAAAAAATTACAAGAAATTAACATTTACTTCTCAGTTTTTGTAGAAAAAAATAAAGAAATTAGGGTCTCAATAAATATGTGACAGCAAAATACAAAATATGGTACTTTCAAACCGATATGTTAATCTTCAATACTTGATTGGGAATCCCTTTGCTTTCACTGCCTCGATGCGCCGTGCCATTGAGGAAATCAGCCTCTGGCATTGCCTGGCAGTTATGTAAGCTCAGATTTCCTTGATGCTTGCTGTCAGTTCTTCTTTGATTTTGGGTCTGGTGACCCTCATTTTCCTCTTGATAATACCCCATAGATTCTCAATGAAAACTAAACTTTTCCTGTTTTATGAGTTGGCCGGCCAGTCAAGCACTGTGGTGGATTGGGCATCAAACCAGGTTTTGGTGCTATTGGCGGTATGGGCAGGGGCCAGGTCTTGCTGGAAGATGAAATCTGCATCTCCATACAGATCCTCAGCAGAAGGAATCATGAAGTCCTCCAAAACATTCTGGTAGCCTCTTGTGATGACCTTGGATTTAAGAAAGTTTACCAACACCTGCACTGGACATTGCACCCCAAATCATGATTAACTGTAGATATTTCACACTGGACCTCAAGCACCTTGAGTTCTGTTCTTCACCCGTCTTCCTCCAAACCCCTGGACCTCGATTCCCAAATGAAAAGCACACTTTACTTTCATCGAAAAAGAGGACCTCGGACCACTGGCCGACAGTCCAGTCCTCCTCCTCCTTGGCCCAGTTGAGACGTTTCCTATGTTGGCTCAGGCCTGACCTGAGGAACCAGACAGTTGTAGCCCATCTCCTGGAAGCGTCTGAATATGGTGGTTTTTGAATCTGAAACTCTTTCTAGATCTCTGCTAGATTCTAGAATCTTCTCTGTTGGATAATCCGCAGAAACCCACGGTCATCTCTTTTTGCTGGTGCATCTTCTCCTCCCATATTTTGTCCTTCCATTAGAGTTTCGATTGATATGCTTGGATACAGCACTGTGTGAACAGCCAGCCTCCTTAGCTATGAACCTTTGTGGCTTTCCCATCCTATGGAGGTTATCAATGATGGTCTACAGAGCCAGCTTCTGTAGCCGGGGATCAGATCACCAAGGTCCCCTCCTTCGTCCACCACCCAGCTCAGACTGCACCCAACCCCTATGGCCCCTCCCACAGGTGGTGAGCCCATGGGAAGGGGGACCCATGTTACCCTTTCGGGCCGTGCTCGGCTGGGCCCCGTGGGTCCAGGCCCGGCCACCAGGCGCTTACTTTCGAGCCCCACCTCCATGCCTGGCTCCAGAGGGGGTCCTGGTTAACCGCGTCTGGGCAAGGGAACCCTACATCCATTTGTTTTATTCATCATAGGGGTTTTTGGAGCCATGCTTACTATGGTCCCTCACCTAGGACCTGTTTGCCATGGGTTACCCTACCAAGGGCGTGAAGCCCCAGACAACTTAGTTCCTAGGATCATTGGGACACGCAAACCCCTCCACCACGATAAGGTGACGGCTCAAGAACGGGGCATTTTCAGTCTCGGTCTTAAATTCTTTTATCTCTGAAACATCCCGTCCAAGACAGGATGTTGTGATGATGTAAGGAGAAATTGCGACCAGCATCGCCTGACTGGATAAATGGACACGCATTTGGGTTCACCTAAAGACGATAGCATGATCATGATTATAATTTTTTACATCATCACCCAGCCCTAGTGTAGCATCCCTTCCCCCCTTCACATTGCACAGGCGCGCAAGAGCTGCAAAGCAAACCCAAACAAACATGTCAGATCAAATAGCACTCACCATAAATAAATTGAAAGATTTAAAGCTAATCCATATGATCAGTATCGGCAGTGAAAAGCAGATCTCACACATGGATCATCAGTACCAGAATCGGCAGTATAAAACAAGATAAAGCATTGAAATTGCAACAACGCTTTAAGTAAATATTTTAATAATTTTGTAATTGATTTATTCTTTTAAGCATTATTATTAATTTGTGCAATTGCAATGCCTAGATTTTCCATAACGCTTCTCCTCACTAGGGTTGTGGTGCAGGAGCCTATCCCAGCTGACTCTGGGCAAGAGGCTGGGTACACTCTGAACTAGTCACCAGCCAGTCACATAGAAACAAACAACCATTCGTGCGCACATTCACACCTACGGGCAATTTAAAGTTTTCAATTAACCTACCATGAATGTTATAGCAATGTGGCAGAAAACCCACGCAGGCACGGGGTTCTCCACACAGGCGAGGCCGGATTTCAACCCAGGTCCACAGTAGTGTGAGGCGAATGTGCCAACCGGTCCTCCACCGTGCCCCCCCCATGAATGCAATTGCACTAAATATTTCTTAAAGGGGCCTACATAATACAGTATAAAGACACTAAATATGAAATAATCACAAAAACCTAACCTATTATGTCATGAATATACAGGGCCATCACTCAAAAAAGCTTTATGTTGGACCCTTGAAAAGCTAATATTTCTTGCTTGCAGGAGACATATTGTGTGTTTTTTTTCACAACTCAAAACAGGTCCTCGGTGTCCTAATAACACAGCTGTGACAAACGCCCCCACCCCAATCAAAGAATTGTCACATAGTAAAAGAAACTAACTTAGCTGTTAGCTAATGCTAATCTGTGCAATCAACAAAAATCAACGCAGCTCTGCTTATCCTGTTATCACCCTAAAATAATTTAAACATATCACCCCACTCCTTCTTTTAGTTTTTGTTTGTTTCTGGGGGTTTCTCCCTTTAGTCTCCTCTTCAGGAGGTAAAATGCATGCTCTACTTGGTTAAGATCTGGTGATTGACTTGCCCAGTCTAAGACCTTGCACTTTTTCCCCCCTGATGAAGTCCTTTGTTGTGTTGGCAGTGTGTTTTGGGTCATTGTCTTGTTGCATGATGAAGCGTCTCCGTATTAGTTTGGATGCATTTTTGTTGACTTCAGAATTCCTTCCGCTGCTACCATCATCAATAAAGACTAGTGAGCCCGTTCCAGAAGCAACCATGCAAGCCCAAGCCATTACATTACCTCCACCATGCTTCACAGATGAGCATGTGTGTTTTGGATCATAAGCAGATTCTTTCTTTCTCCATACTTTGGCCTTTCCATCACTTCGGTAGAGATAAATCTTGGTCTCATCAGTCTCATGGCTCATCTTTGTACTTCTTTGCAAAATCCAATCTGGCCTTCCGATTCTTTTTGCTGAGGAGTGGTTTGCATCTTATGGTATGGCCTCTATATTTCTTCTCTCGAAGTCTTCTTCAAACAGTGGATTTTGATACCTCCCCCTCCCCTTCGGAGGTTGGCAAACCATTTTGTCTGGCAATTTAAAGAAAAATGCATCCAAACTAATCAGGAGAAGCTTCATCATGCATCAAGACAATGACCCAAAACACACTGCCAACACAACAAAGGACTTCATCAGGGGGAAAAAGTGGAAGGTCTTAGACTGGCCAAGTCAATCACCGGACCTTAACCCAATAGAGCATGGATTTTACCTCCTGAAGCGGAAACTGAAGGGAGAAACCCCCAGAAACAAACAAGAACTGAACAAGCCTGCAGTAAAGGCCTGGAACAGCATTTCAAATGAAGAAGGCAACAGTGTGGTGAAGTCAATGGGTCGCAGGCTTGATGCAGTTATTGCAAGTAAGGGTTACGTGACCAAATATTAAATGTTATTCACTTTTAGTTAATCATGTCTGTTCCAATAATTTTGCTCACTTAAAAAGTGGGTAGCTTGAAACAAAAGGTGCTCTGTCCTGAGTTGTTTAACACATCTAGATGTAAATACCATGAAATGAAAGCTGGAAAATTGAACTTCTGTCTCATATTCATCTTTCGATCTGAAACCCAAATGTCTTCAGTATACAACAAAAACAAAGGAATTGATCTTGCCGTTCCAATACTTTTGGAGGGGACTGTACTTGACACAGCTGGACTGGCAAATGGACAGACAGTTATTGTAAAGTACAATTAGCTGGAACTAAAGAATGTAATGAAAAAGACAATACCTTAGGTCTGATGGTTTCCAAGAACTCTAAACTAAACTTGTATTCATTATCTCCTCTAGCTCCATGTCCTAGTGCTGTGGAAAACAATAACATTATGAATTGGAATATATGATTTGATAAATTTTATGCTGCAGTTAGTCTCTACTAAATTGAAGAATTAAGACGTACTGTACAGTAAGATACTGTACATTGACTACTAGCCACCTAGCATTTTGTTTCTTTAGATAGTGTAAAGACATTTGCAAAGATACAAAAACACACACACAAACCTCTGAACTGAATTGTGTTGTTTTGCAGGTTGATTTCAAGATTCTGAAACAGAAAAGACAATAAAATCAGACTTTCACCCCTACAAAGACTACAAGAATGTTATTGTGTATTAATACTCATTTTATTGAGGTGTAACATATAGAGTATTGTTAAATATTCCCCCAGATTGGATGCTAGGTACATTTCAAGCAACGACATAACAGCGTTGCGGGACTCTTCTTGTCCCTCACCAGGGACAGGACCTTGTCATTTCCTCAGCATGTTGTAGAATAAATCATTTTAAAATGTTAGTTTTGTTACTAAATAATGATCATCGGCCGCCATTTTCTTTCCATTTCACTATGCCCGGATTTCCCAAAGCAAAACGGCAATAGAAGACATGTAAATTATCCATCCATCCATCCATCCATTTTCTTGATATACTATTATCCTCGCTACAGGGTCGTGGATGTCCAAACTTGAATTCAGCAGAGGTCCACCAAAATCGCGTTTGTCATTGTTTCGCGCAAGGTAATCCTTGTTCTACTGGCCAATGACGTTGTCTTTACCACATTGTTTTTGAAATTTTCAATTCAGATGAGATTGACTGTGACTGTGGTTCTGGCAAAGATGAAAATGTTCCTCGATTTTGGCATCCAAAATCAAATGTTTATAGAATTTTGACATGATTGAATGGTACAGTGATGTGATGATCTACTATAATGCTTTTTTTTCCTGTTAAGTTAATCTGTCAATTAGCGTTCTCTCGACATGATCCGGAATGAGATGGCTTGAGCGGACACCGCCATTGGAGAAATTTGAAAATGTCTTCTTTAAACGTCACATTTTTGTCTCAACTAGTAAGAAACATACGGGCATTTTTCTACCAAACAGTCAAGGTTTCGGTCAAATATTTCCTCATGACTTAGACTAATTTCTGTACAAGTCGATTTCGTACGATTTGCAAGATAAAAAGTGGCATGAAATATAAAATCCTTAATCATTTTTCAATTCTTACAAACTGGGGCTCACAACCAGGGCCATGACCCGCAGCACCTCAACGCGAAAATACAAAAGACCAGTGCAACAAATACGACACTGGCTGATCTGGTGAGCAAAAATGTTGCTTAAACGTAAGCGTAGCAATAGAGGAAGTCCAGTCCAGAGGTGGGTAGAGTAGCCAAATATTGTACTCAAGTAAGAGTACTGTTACATGACAATAATATTACTCAAGTAAAAGTAAAAAGTAGTCCTCCAAAAAAGTACACAGTGAAATAATTACTCAAGTACTGAGTAAAAATTGAGTAATTTCAGATTTTTTTAACCACAGCATGAACATGAATAAAAAAAAAAAAAAGGAAAATAAAACGTGAATGTGCAAATTCTGAAGTTGCTGTGTGTGTGTGTGTGTGTGTGTGTGTGTGCGCGCGCGCACAGTCAAAACTACAAAAAAAATTCTGCAATTTACTGCAAGGTGTTTTCTAAAGTTCTAAGTGAACTGAAATATCGACGTTTGGGCAGACAGTGCCAGACAATTACGACAATACATGAAAGCTGTTGTTTTCCATCCATTTTCCACCGCTTATCCGAGATCGGGTCACGGGGGCAGCAGTCGCGACGGGATGCTGAGGCATTCCCAGGCCAGCCGAGAGACAGTCTCTCGAGCATGTCCTGGGTCATCCCCGCGGTCTCCTCCTGGTGGGATGTGCACGGGAGGCATTCTAATCAGATGCCCGAGCCACCTCATCTGGCTTCTCTCAATGCGGAGGAGCAGCGGCTCTACACTGAGGCCCTCCGGATGACCGAGCTTCTCACCCTATTTCTAAGGGAGAGTCCGGACACCCTGCGGAGGAAACTCATTTCGGCCGCTTTTATCCGGGATCTTGTTCTTTCGGTCATGACCCACAGCTTGTGACCATAGGTGAGGGAAGGAATGTAGACTGACCAGTAAATTGGTAGCTTCACCTTTCGGTTTTGGTCATTCTGGACTACATCAGACCGATACAAATTCTGCATCACTGCTGACACTGCACTGATCCGCCTGTCGATCTCCCGTTCCATTCTTCCCTCACTCATGAACAAGACCCCAAGATACTTGAACTACTCCACTTGGGGCAGGATCTCATCCCTGACCTGGAGAGGGCCCTACACCCTTTTACGACTGAGGACCATGGTCTCAGATTTGGAGATGCTGATTCTCATCCCAGCCGCTTCACACTTGGCTGCGAACTGCTCCAGTGAGAGTTGGAGATCACGGTTTGATGAAGCCAACAGAACCAAATCAGAGCAGAGATGCAATACTGAGGCCACCAAACCGGACTCACACTACGCCTCGGCTGCGCCTAGAAATTCTGCCCATAAACGTTATGAACAGAATTGGTGACAAAGAGCAGCCATGGCGGAGTCCATCCCTCACCGGAAACGAGTCAGACTTGCTGCCGGCAATGCGGACCAAACTGTGACACTGGTCGTACAGGGACCGAACAGCCCGGCACCCCATACTCCCAAAGCACCCCCCACAGAACTCCCCGAGGGACACGGTCGAACGCCTTTTCAAAGTCCACAAAACACATGTAGACTGGTTTTGCGAACTCCCATGCACCCTCAAGGACCCTGCCGAGGGTGTAGAGCTGGTTCACTGTTCCACGGCCAGGACGAAAACCACACTGCTCCTCCTGAATCTGAGATTAGACTTCCCCACGGTCCCTCCTCTCCAGCACCCCTGAATAGACCTTACCAGGGAGCCTGAGGAGTGTGATCCCCTTGTGGTTGTCTTTTTAAAAAGAGGGACCAGCACCCCAGTCTGCCAATCCAGAGGCACTGTCCCCGATGAACATCCAGAGCCTTTAGGAAGTCCGGGCTAACCACCTCGGTGACCTCAACCTTAGAGATAGGACAGCCCGCCTCAGAAACCCCAGGCTCTGCTTCATCATGGGAGGGCGTGTCGGTGGAATTGAGGAGGTCTTCGAAGTATTCTCCCCACCGGCTCACCGAACTCCTCCCACGTCAGAGTTTTTGCCTCATCAACCACCAAAGCTGACACGACCACAAAGTCGATCTTCGAACTGCGACCTAAGGTGTCCTGGTGCCAAGTGCACGTGTGAACACCCTTATGCTTCAACGGTGAATGGTGTTTGTTATGGAGAATCCGTGGTACGCACAGAAGTCCAATAACAGGATACCACTCTGGTTCTGATCGGGGGGCCGTTCCTCCCGATCACACCCCTCCAGGTCTCACTGTCATTGCCCATGTGAGCATTGATGTCCCCCAGCAGAACGTTGGAGTCCCCACCGGGAGCGCTCTCCAGCACCCCCTCAAAGGACTCCAAAAAGGATGGGTACTCTGAACTGCTGTTTGGTGCATAGGCACAAACAACAGTCAGGACCCGTCCCCCCACCCGAAGGCAGAGCAAGGCTACCCTCTCGTCCACTGATAAGTATACCCACACCTGCTCGGCGCCTCTCAGCGTGGGCAACTCCAGAGTCGAAGAGAATCCTACCCCTCTCAAGAGGACTGGTACCAGAGCCCAAGCTGTGTGTGGAGGTGAGCCCGACTATATCTAGTCGTAACTTCTCAACCTCGCACACCAGTTCCAGCTCCCTGCCAGACAGGTGACATTCCACGTCCCTAGAGCCAGCTTCTGTAGCCGGACATCGGATCGCCAAGGTCCCCCCCTTGGGTCACCGCCCAGTTCACAATGCACCCGACCACTATGGCCCCTCCCACAGGTGGTTCACACAGAGTAACGTGGGCAGGGGGACCCACGTTACCCTTTCAGGCTGTGGGTGCAGGCCCAGCCACCAGGCACTCCCCTTCGAGCCCCACCTCCAGGCCTGGCTCCAGAGGGGGGCCCCGGTGACCTGCGTCCGGGCAAGGAAAACGCAATCCAATAATGTTTCTCATCTTAGCCGTGCTTTGTCTGGTCCCTCACCTCGGACCTGTTTGTCATAACGACGACCTTCCCAAAATGGCCGCCACGTAGGCACGACAATCAGCCAGGCTGTCTTATCTCGTGTTAATACCTATGAATACCAACAGAAGACTTTGTGTGAGGTCATGTGACTTTCTTGTGTTGTTTGATTGGTGAACGAGACTTAAACGTCACTAGCCCTTAAATTGGATTGGCACAAACAGCGCCTGATGCGGAAGTGGGAGTCACAGTCGCGCGCACGAACTTGTTGATAATTAAGCAATAATTGATAGGTAAAAGTAGCGAGTGACACTTGGATTATAGTAATGGAGTAAAAGTAACGTTACTTATTAATAGCAGAAGCGGTGGAAGTGTTTTATCTGAACTTGTCAACTTCTGTGACTTATCCAAAGCGAGGTCCCGAGCGCACAGGCGGAACCTCAGGCGAATGCGCTCGCATATTCGTCCGCCACAGAGTAATGTTCACAATTACATTTGTGTGTGGATGGTGGATGTGTGGAATGGAGCTAGCTGCCAGCATTCAAGGAGTACGAAACAGCCTATGACAAACCCCCCACTCCAGGAAAAACTCATCGGATCTATACGATTCACGTCAATGGCCTATTTGGAGTTCTAAACGGTGAATTTCTCCGAAAGGCGACTGATTTGCATATATGCTCCAATGACATCCTCTATTTTGATTTGAAGTTTTTAGTAACATACCTAAAAAACACTTGTAGAGATCTACGTATAGAAATAAAGTATTGTGTATTGACATTTATCTGTTTCCTACCTTGTTAAATCGTTGTTGATAATATTTGTGAGCATACACTTTAGTGTAATTTGAGGAAACTTGTGATAAAACTGGTAGCCCTTTGCATTGATCAGCACCAAAGATGTCGCTCTTGCAGTTTCGAAAAGGTCGGTAACACCTGCTTTATAAAGGACAACCTTTGCGTGACCTAAAATGCTATACCCGTAATTCAATTCGCTAAGAAAACCACTTTAATTATGCATGCAGTCAGTATAGCGAGAGAAAGTTAGCCAGACGTTTGACATTCGCCAGAGGCCAAGCATGTAACTGTAGTGTGACCACGATTAGGCTGAAGGCTAAGCAGATGGACGTAGTGGGACGTATTTTACCTTGGTATCGCTGAGCTCCACCCGGAGATAGATCTCTCCGTGCCGCTGCGCCCAGTAAACGTGAGGCGTGAGGATCTGCATTGCAACCGAGTTTCCTCTGATATCGACGTGCCACAATAACTTCCCAAGAAACCTAACCTGCCCACCAAAGTGCCACACAGCGATGGAACATACTTCCGGGAAGAGGAAGCTCCTCAATTACAAAAGTAAAAGCTTGTGTAGCTAGTTAAATTTCAAAATAAAACGGCAATAGAAGCGATGCAAATTATTCATCCATCATGCCATCCATTTTCTTGATAACCGCTTATCCTAATAATGAGTTTACAGTTGCAAACTAACATCATAACGATAAACAATGCATTAACAACTTTAGACGTATCCTTGATTAATATTTTGTATTAAAATGTGCAGGCGTATATAAAGTAATGGCTGGAAAGTGTATACTGTACGAATTAGTTATCGTTTCACTCAGACACTATAGAACGTTACAATCTAAGGTACAATATAAACCCCCCTCACCGATATCATTCTATATAATTTTTTAATATGCCCAAACGCGGCATCTTCCATCCATTATTTTCCGAACCGCGTAAATAAATCAAATGAAGTAGTTGTGTGAAAACACAAATGTTAATTGAATGCGTCTGTTCATATCGCTGAGATTTTTAGTGGTCATCGATTCCTTCTGTATTTGAATTAACTCAGAGCTCCGTTGTTGCTGTTTTTTTTCTTTTGTTTTGACCAACGAACCACACTCAACGATTAGTTAAGTGTTTTTTGTAAAAATTTCAGTTTAGCGTTTGTTAGTTTTTTCACATTAGTTTCGGTTTCCGTTCCAAAGTTCAGCTATTATACATGACGAGTTTACTGTGGCCGTCGTTCCGTACAGGTCACCTAACGACCTCTCCTCTTTTCCTAAATTGAGTTTGACTCAGCAACCCGTGTCTATCCGTTAGACGATAATACAACACGGTTTTTTTTATTTTGTTTTATTCGGCAACATGACAAGAAGAGTTGAAACCAGCGATGAAACGGCTTTGGTTAGCTTGAAAGCTAACGCTGCGACTCAACTGAAGAAGAAAACAACAATTAAAGTGATTTATCTAATCGCTGCTTTGGACATAACATGGATGTTTCTACAGTTCTCCATAACGCCGGTAAGTGTTTCTGTTACGTTGGACGAGTTTTCGATGATTGCCTTCAAGTGCAAGTGGGGGCTCTTCCGGAAGTGATTCGGAATCTTTTATTGGTGCTGTGGTTTTGAGCAAAACAGAATTAATAATACACTTCTAAATTAACGTTTGGCATTACAGTATAATGGGATATTTTCAACCTGTAGATACAATTTATTCTAAAATAGCTTTGATTGGTTTCCTGCTTGGGCGTAATGCATAGCATACATATATGAAAACTAGATACGCCAGCGCGCTTTAGTAGCCCGGCTAACCGACGTGCCTAAGTGGCGGCCATGTTGGAGAGGTCGTCGTTTTGCATGCATAGAAAGTAACTGTCGTTATTTGCTAATTTCGGAACCTATTTTCATGAGGGTTACAGTTTTGCGAATGCTAACAATACGCAACATTTGAATAAACGTGCATATAGACACACACACATGTATGAGGAATACCTAATTCCTTTGTCGTAATTGGATGGCGTTTTAAAAAGCCGTATGCTGCACAATGTTCTTTTGGTTTTCTTTCCGCCCACACAAGTGGAATGCGCTGATGACTTTGACCTCCCTAGCTTAGCGCCCCCGTGGGCATAGAACCATAGGACCATATTAAGAAGACAGATCCTCAGTCACCTCACCACACATCAAAAATAATAATGATAACATCCATCCATCCATTTTCTGTAGTGCTTATCTCACTAAAGTCGCAGGTGAGCTGGAGCCTATCCCAGCTGACTCTGGGTGAAAGGGAGGGTATACCCTGAACTGGTCACCAGCCAATCGAAGGGAACATGAAGGCCACAAAAAGACAATCAGCCTGTTTTTGTCCTGATTTTGACCCTTTCCGACCAAGCATGTCATTCGCCAGGCAATCTGAAGTCTTATAAGATTATCCTGTAAGATTGTCCTTTGGTCTGATGTGTGTTTAAAGTAGATTCGTCCCGATTTTAGGGTCAGAAACAGGTTGGGGCTGACAATCTTAAATAATGAATGTGTGTTCAATATTTAAAACTCTTCATGTGTGTGGGGAACGCCGACTACTCCCGAGTCATGAGGCTGAGAATGGTGACGTGAAACAAAATGTAGCTAATCAAAGAAGCACCCAAGAACACGGAAACAACTGTAAAAATGCAAACCAAAATGTCTTAACCAATGTCGCCGTATGTAGAAAAGTGGGTTCCCCAGACGGTAAGAAGTGTTGTCCAAAGCAAGTCGTTTTTGAGAACATCACCATTTTACAAGGTTCTCGGCTCCGGCAATCTTTGGGAACAAACATTAGCACGTATCCAGAAGTGTTTCTTCTTTGGTTTTGTGAGATCAACATACAGTAAGTACAACAGAAGAAGTTTTATGTGTGGTCTGCTAGGTTGAGATTCTTGGAGCACACCACACATATGACGACCAAAACTGTTGAATGATTTTTAAAAAAATCTTTTATGTGTGGGTCTGTAGCAGATGGAAAAAATCTTTGAAGAGTGGGAAAAACCTTTACGTATGTACCAGGCCTTAGACAAACAAAGTTCACACCTGAAAACCTTTTTTTTTTTTTTAATGTGGGAAGAAACCGGAGTACCCGTGGAAAACCCATACAAGCATGGTAGACCATGCAAACTCCACACAGGAAGTTTGGAGCCCAGATTTGAACCCCCAACCTCAGAATTGTGAGGTGGATGTGCCAACCATGGCTCCATAATAATAACAATAACAATAATCATATCAATGTATAGTTTTCAAGCTAAAATATAAGCTGCCATATGACATGCATACGCTTAATAACATGAGACCTGCCGTTAATTAGTAACCAGTATGCTCGAGACAAATTACTGGTTTGCAATATATACAGTGCCACCAGAAAGTATTCACACCCCTTCATGTTTTCCACATTTTGCTATGTTACAGACTTATTCTAAAGCTGATTTGAGTATAGTTTTCTTTTCTTTTTTTTTTAATCAACATAAAATATCCAATAATGACAAAGTAAAAACATATTTTCAGACATTTGTGTAAATTTATAAAAAATGTAAACTTTCAATTATAATAGCGCCATAAGTATTCACACCCTTTGCTATGACACTGAAACTGAAGCTCAGTTGCATCTGATTTCCACTGATCATTCTTGAGCTGCTTCTCCAACTTGAATGGAGTCCACCTGTGGTAAATTCAATTGATTGAACATCATTTGGAATGGCACACACCTGTCTATATGAGGTGTCATAGTTGGCAGTGCATATCAGCACCAAGCAATGAAGTCTTAAGGAATTGTCTGCAGACCTCCAAGACCAGATTGCATTAAGGCACAAATCTGGGGAAGGATACAAAACAATTTCAGCAGCACTGAAAGGTCCTGAAAAGCACTGTGGTCTCGATTATTTGGAAATGGAAGAAGTTGGGAACTACCAGGACCCTTCCTAGATCTGGCTGTCCGACCAAGCTGAGTAAGCGGGGAAGAAGGGCCTTGGTCAGAGATGTGAACAAGAACCCTATGGTCTTTAAGGCAGAGCTCCAATGTTCCCTTACGGGAATAGGAGAACCATCCAGAAGGTCAACCATTGCTAATGCACTCCACCAATCAGGCTTTTATGGTAGAGGGGCCAGACAGAAGACACTTCTCACTAAAAGGCACATGGCAGCCCGCTTGGAGTTTGCCAAAAGGCACCTGAAGGATTCTCAGACCTGCAGAAACCAAATTCTCTGGTCTGATGAAACCAAAATAAAACTTTTTGGCCTGAATTGCAAGCTTCATATCTGGAGACGAAGTGGCACTGCTCATCATGATCCCTACTGTGAAGCATGGTGGTGGCAGCATCATGCTGTGGGGCTGTTTTTCTGCTGCAGGAACTAGGCGACGAGTCCGCATGAGGGTAAGATGACAGCTGCAAAATATAGAGAAATTCTTCAAGAGAACCTGTTCCAGATTGCTCTGGAACTCAGACTAGGTGTTGATTCACCTTCTGACACGACAATGACCCAAAGCACATAGCCAAGATAGCAAAGGAGAGGCTTCAGGAGCAGCCTGTGAATGTCCTTGAGTTGCCCAGCCCGAGCCTCCACTTGAATCCAATCGAACATCTCTGGAAAGACCTAAAAATGGCTGTCCACCAACGCTGCCCATCCAACCTGACTGACCTTGAGAGCATCTGCAGAGAAGAATGGGAGAAAATGCCTCAAAACAGGTGTGCCAATCTCGTAGAGACATACCCAAGAAGACGAGGCTGTGATTGCTGTCGAAGGTGCTTCAACAAAATATTAAGCCAAGGGCGTGAATACCTATGTACCTATTATGTTTAAATGTTTAGATTTTCAATTAATTTGCACAATTGTCTGAAATAATTTTTTACTTTGTCATTCTGGAATATTATCTGTAGATTGTTTTAAAAGAAAACTATACTCAAATTAGCTTTAGAAAAAGTCTGTAACAGCAAAATGTGGAAAATGTGAAGGGGTGTGAATACTGTCTGGTGGCAATGTATATGCAGTGGCTGAAATAAGTATAAGAGGTCACCAATTTTCTCACTATATATATTTTCAAAGGTGCTATTGATGTGAAAATTTCACCAGATGTTGGAAACAACCCATGTAACCCATACATACATAGAAAGTAGAACAAATAAGATCAGAAATTAAATTGTGTGTAATAATTTGAAATGAAAAAGTATTGAACACGCCAACTGGTATTTAAAGTATTCACACTAGTTTAAAGTATTCACACCCCCTGATGCTGCCACCACCATGCTTCACAGTAGGGATCATGATGAGCAGTGCCTCTTAAACTAGTCGCTGGTGTGATTTTGGGCCCATTCCTCCACACAAGCAGTCTTCAAATCTTGAAGGTACCGTGGGCTTCGTTTATGGATCTTGAGTTTCAGTTCTTTCCATAGTTTTTCGATTGGATTCAGGTCAGGTGATTGGCTGTGCCCTTCTACCAGCTTTATTTTTTTCTTTGAAACCAATTGAGAGTTTCCTTGGAAGTATATTTTAAACCATTATCTTGCTGAATTGTCCACCCTTGTTTCATTTTCATCATCCTCCAAGATGGCAGCAGATTTTTTGTCAAGAATGTCTCGTACATTTGCCCATTTATCCTTCCTTCAATAATATGAAGTTTACCAGTGCCATTTGCTGGAAGCAGCCCCACACCATCACGTTCCCCCCGCCGAACTTCAGTGTTGTTATGGTGTTTTTAGGGTGATGTGCATACCACCGCCATTTCTCCTCCAAACATGGTATCCATTATGGCATCCAAAGAGTTCAATTTTGCTCTCAGAAAACCAGACTATATTCTCCCAGCATTTAACTGGCTTGGCCAAATGTTGTTCAGCAAACTTTAAACAAGCTTTGACATGCTTTTTTTTTTTTCCCAGCAATGGGATCTTGCGTGGTAAGCATGCATACAGGCCATGGCGGCGGAGTACATTACTCACTGTTCTCCTTGTGACCACAGTACCTGCGAATTCCAGGTCTTTTTGAAGCTCTCCACAGGTGGTCCTTGGCTCTTGGACAACTCTTCTGATTATTCCTTCTAATCCTCTGTCAGAAATCTTGGGAGGCGGACCTAATCGAAGCAAATCTATGGTGGTATGATTGGCTTTCCACTTATGTATTATGGCCCCAACCGTGCTCACTGGAACGTTCAGAAGCTTAGATATGCTCCTGTAACCAATGCCATCATTATGTTTTGCAACAATTAGTTTGTGATGGTCTTGAGAGAGCTCTTTGCTCTTACCCATGATGAGATGTGTCTTGACTCACACCTTGGCAATGAGACCTTTTTGTAGGCCATGAATTAGGACTGAACTTGCTGATATTAATTTGCACTGACAAGGGGCTGGATTGCTTTTTGATTATTGATAGATTTTAGGTGTTATCTTGGCTTTCCATGCCTTTTTGCACCTCCCTTCATGTGTTCAATACTTTTTCACTGTGTCATTTCACATTTTTACACCAAAAAGTTAGACCATAACTAGCCCAGCAGCCTGGCATTGTCAGTAGTCACAGGTATAATTACAGTTACATCTCAATAAATTAGAGTCGTGTCAAAAGCTTAATTTAGTTCGGTAGTTGAATTAAAAAAGTGAAACTCATATTTTAGAGATGCACTTCAAACACTCAGACTGAAATAGTTCATGATTTTTTTTTCATATCTACAGGATAATTTTGATAATTAATTAAATGTACCATCTCTAGAAACTAGAATATGATATAACAATCAATCGAGAAACAATGAAAATGATTGTTAATGTAGAAATTTAGGAAGGAATTTGCACTCTGAGAAGTATTTTCCTTTTGTCTCAGCAGCTTGAGGAGTGTTCGGAAAAATACTCAGATGCTGCTCTGCTACACTCGGGACCGTGCACTCTGAGAGTAAAGTTAGGGTGCCAGGGTGACTTTCTGTATGCACGCTTCCTTGGTCGGAATGAATGCGAGAAAGAGGAGCCGCTTAGTGGCTCTGCGCTCAACAATAACGCCGAGTAGTTTAGCACAGCTCCTCATCATCAGAGGTTGATACAGTAAATATAAGATGACGTATTGTCATTTAGTAAATACTGAACCGTGACCACTGTAACGAACGATTCAACACGCGCATGTATTGACACACACACACATATATATCTATATATATCTGATCGGTCTGATCTGTGTCAGCCGATAATTAGCATTTTATGCTGATCGGCTTTAATGTCATAATTCGCTCCGCAAAAGACATTTACTCCACGTCGCCGTCGTGTACAGTATATTCAAATTATTTGTAGCCTTGTCGCTTGTCTTTTGACGTAGTACTGTAAATATCTGACCACCAATAAAGTTATTTACAAAAAACATGTCGGCAGTGTGGGAGACACAAGACGTAATGCCCGGATCAGACTACAAGACAAATTTGGTCTTTTACGAGGTCATACTACTGCAATCAAAGCTCTTTTTTCCCCACAATAAACATGTTAAAGTTTGTCTGTTTTGTGCTTCTAACAGTATTTGGCAAAGAAACTGGGTTTTGACACTTTGTGGTTTGGTTATTTACAAAGCATGGTTGGTCTCATCCAGCTGTTTGGGGGTCCTTTGTTTGGAAGGTAAGTACAGGCAAGCTTCGTTTAGATGTTTTAAGACCTTTGTCATGAGCAACCTAAACACGTGTTGTAATGTTTCCTTTCATGTATGGCAGGTTCGCAGATGTTATCGGGGCCCGAGCGGCACTGTCATTGGCGTGCACTGCAAATATTGTTTTCTTCATTCTGCTGGCTGTAGCAGACTCTCCTGTCATGCTTTTTGTCCACAAACTCCCCACAGTTGTAATGCATGTTCTACCAGGTGAGTCTCTTTTGTATTGCAAATCTTATCCACCAGTGTGATTATGTCACACATTGAACTTCTGTTACATAATTTGCTGTATATTCCGTCTTTGTACCTCTACTGTCGGTTTTGAGAGAGTACGTTGTTGTAATGTTGAGCTCAGTATTAATTTCGGTTCACAATTAAAATTATGATTTTGGTCTCCACATATGGTCTTTCCAAAAGTATTCTAAAAATGCTAAAAGTTGCTTCTTTTTTGCTGAAGACACAAACATTTGGTTTAAAAAAACAACAACAGTTCAACTTTTATTTCCAGGTTTTACACAAGGATCTGATCCACAAAATAGAGAAGTGTTTCCCAACCTTTATTGAAAAATATCTCAGGGCACACCATCAAACATAAATGTCACAAAATGTAAACAGAAATAATGATGATCTCGTCACAATTTACTCCCACATTTTCATACTTAGTTTGTGCTGTCATGACTTATTCAGTTGTATGAATGGAACAGGTGGACACACGGGTTAATTGTATCTTCTGCCATCTAGTGGATGAACATTAAATTTTTCTGCCTGTCACAATATGTTGCCGCCATATTGAAACTACAGGCACCATAAAGGACAAGCAGCACTAAACGCGGAATAACTATGCTGTTCCCTGCTATTCAGAACAGAGATTGAGACAGCGGAGGAGATCATCATCTTATTACCATACCCCAGCAAATTGCACTACTGCAGCAACATAATGTAGGACTGTGGATATCCAATGGAGACAGTTAGACCATTGACGAGAATGCAAAAAAGGCAACTTAAGCAGCTGAGCATTCAAAAGACAAACATCGGGCTAGCCTTCCCCAGGTGGAAGGAACTCATGAAGGAGAAGGATTTTAAAAGGTGACGCTGAAGTTGCCAACTTCCTCCTCGACAAGTAAGGGCTCGGAAAATATGAACTTTCCAACATGTTCATGTGAGCAAAATTATGGAAACGTGACTTACAAGTTGTTTGCCGGGGTTGTCCTATTACATTGATTATTCAAACAATAAAAAGCGACGAATGTCTACGCAGTACGCTCAGTTTCAGATTTAAGTTTTGACTGTGAAGTCGACATTTCTACTAGAGGTGTAGCCGACATGAATACCAGAAAACTGTCCACGCGTGGAAAAACAGGCAAGTGTTAAGATGAGAGAAGTTGGAAAATCAATCAGAACCTTTGGATAAGTATTCATTCAGTATACAACAAGCAACTAAATATTAACTGTTCAAAATAACTAAATTATTAATTAAATTTATTAATTAAATATTCACTTTTGCTGAGAAATTCTTATTTCATTGAAAATAATGCTATCCTCAAAGTTTTGTAATCAGATTCAGATGTAAATTCATGGAAATAAAAACTTCAGCTCTTGTCTCATAATCATCTACAATGGGAAAGAATTCCATCTACAAAGCTTCAACAATTGGTGTCCTCAGTTCCCAAATGTTTATTGAATGTGGTTAAAAGAAAAGGTGATGTAACACAGTGGTAAACATGACCCTGTCCCAGCTTTTTTGGAACGTGTTGCAGCCATAAAATTCTAAGTTAATGATAATTTGCTAAAAACAATAAAGTTTATGAGTTTGAACATTAAATATCTTGTCTTTGTAGTGTATTCAATTAGATATAGGTTGAACATGATTTTCAAATCGTTGTATTCTGTTTTTATTTATGTTTAACACAACGTCCCAACTTCATTGGAATTGGGGTTGTATTGTTTTGTATTGGGGTTGTACATTGAATCCACAGCAAAAATAATGGTCCTCACTGTTCCAACACCTTTGGAGGGCAGCATACAGTAGGTACAGGAAATATTTCTTATCATTGCTAGAAAGATTATCAGAACAATTTACAACTATGATGACTGAGAATACTGCGATTAGCTGGCAACCAGTTCAGGGTGTACCCCGCCTCTCGCCCAGATTCAGCTGGGATAGGCGACCCTAGTGAGGATAAGCGGTACGGAAAATTAATGAATGGATAAATGAATGACTGGGAATAAGTGTGTTTAATACTCAGTTGCCGTATTCCACACCAATCTGACAAACTTTAAATTTCTTGAGGACTTTCAGGTGTAATGGAGATTTTCAATTAAGCACCAGCAGAAGATCATTGGTGATATAAACAGCTCCTGAATTAACCTCCAATTTTTATCACTTTCCTCTGTTTGTCTGCAGCTTCTCAGATGGTAGTAGCAGACCTTTCAGAACCTGAAAAACGGGCCGATGCGCTATCCAAACTAGGTCTTTGTTTTGGCTTTGGAATGATAGCTGGCTCCACTTTAGGTGGCCATCTCGTCACAAGCTATGGGTGAGTGTCACACTGTCACTAACTGTACTGTAGTAGGGATGTACAACTATCTATGTTTCACGGTTTGGTTTTATTACTATATTCATCTCACGGTACAGTAATGATTGCAATATTGTGGGAAAGCTCACAGTATTGCAGTTGCGAGTCTTCCCTGTGGCCGCTGCGGACCGGGGCGTCGGCTTCTCTAACCCACTGTAGCTGATTCCAGCCTTACGGAGCATGTCGGGGCCATGGGTCTGCGCTTGGCAGGGACGGACGCCGGCGTGAAGGGCGTCTCTCCCCCGATCGCTTGCGACACTCAGACAAGCATAGCGCCGGGAGGGACTCGGGGCCCCAAGGTGGAATCGATGTGTCTTTGATCAATTTGTCCTGCAATTCGCATTAGGTTCTCTCGCTCTGTCTCTCAGCTTTTTAAAAAAAAATTCATTTTTATTTATTTTTTTTTTTTTTTTAATCTGGCGATTCACGTTCACCCCTTATAACCCAGTTACATTCGGCAAAGTGACGTTTTGTCCGCATTACTTCCGCATCCCAACGCAGCATTTCAGTCACATGGGCCAGTCAGTCAATCAGTGTATTTATTGTAGATACTCTAATAAGGAAGTCGAGCGCTGTAGCAGCCTGGCTACGTGCCGTGGCTATGTATAGCCGGCCCAAAATTAAAATTTAAGCACAACGGCTCATTGTTCTATACTGAGACAAGACCACGACGATATCGAGGCACTTGTAATAGCGCAATATTGTGATATTTTGAATATTGTAACATCCATACATACAAGTAATTTTTTTTTTCAGGCACCACCTCTGAGTATTAGCGAACTGGGAACTACAAAAGTTCTATATATTGAATTTGTATTTCTATCTCTTCATAATGATTGAATGGATAAAGAACATCAGACCATGAACTTAGTGACTCTTCGCTCAAGTAGACAGAGCGTTTAGATTTTGAATGTTTTTATTGTGGCGGCACGGTGGACGACTGGTTAGAGCGTCAGCCTCACAGTTCTGAGGACCCGGGTTCAATCCCCGGCCCCGCCTGTGTGGAGTTTGCATGTTCTCCCCGTGCCCGCGTGGGTTTTCTCCGGGCACTCCGGTTTCCTCCCACATCCCAAAAACATGCATTAATTAGAGACTCTAAATTGCCCGTAGGCATGACTGTGAGTGCGAATGGTTGTTTGTTTCTATGTGCCCTGCAATTGACTGGCAACCAGTTCAGGGTGTACCCCGCCTCCTGCCCGATGACAGCTGGGATAGGCTCCAGCACGCCCGCGACCCTAGTGAGGAGAAGCGGCTCAGAAAATGGATGGATGGATGGATGTTTTTATTGTATGTATGCGAGTTTGTTGTGTTGTCCTGCTAATACTGAATTTATCTTTTATTTCCTAGGGAGAGATTTGCTGCATACAGTGGCGCTGCAGGGAGCACATTAAGTTTGCTGTTGGTATTAAGCTTTATCCCTCAAACCACTAAAGTTCAATCTCCAACAGCCAAAACAGAGTGTAAGACGCACCCCAACGTAATGTTTTTTTGCTTCCTCTTTAAAAAAAAAATTTTTTTTTAACAAATTTGTACAATAACTAAACGTTTGATTAGAAAATAGGTTGGTGAGTTTCAATGACTTCAGTTTTCAAGTTGAGGTCATAAGTAATTAATATCAGAATCATCTTTATTTGCCAAGTATGTCAAAAACACACAAGGAATTTGTCTCCGGTAGTTGGAGCCGCTCTAGTACGACAACAGTCAATTGACAGAGAATACTTTTGAGACATAAAGACATAAAAATGGTAATGCCGATATATATATATATATATTTTTTGACAATTGTGAAAATGATGTAGAGACCTCGAGCAATTTAGAGCAGTTTGAAATGACTAATAGAACAATAGTCTGCAACAGTGTCAATTGTGCAAATGATGCAGCTACTTCTCAAGCACATGAGTGGCCAGTATTGGTCAACAACAGATATGCAAGTAGTGCAAAGTGGCGAGACTACTACAGTGAGTGCACGAATAATGTATAATTGGCCCGACACAGATGTGACAACAATCTCAAGACAAAATTGGCAGCATGTTGCAATGGAATTGTAAATTAACTGTTTAAGAATTTAATGGCAAGAGCGAAGAAGCTGTTGGAATGTCTGCTAGTTTTAGTTTGCATTTTCTGATCTTGCGTACCCGAGGGAAGGAACTGGAAGAGGTGATGACCACGATGTGGAGCGTCTAAAAGTATTTTGCATGCTCTTGTCTTAGTTCTGGCAGTGTGCCAGTCCTCACGTGTGGGTAGGAGGGTGCCGACAATTTTTTCAGCAGTCTGTTGCAGTCGCAGTTTGTCCTTTTTTGTGGTAGCACCAAACCAGACTGTAATGGAAGAACACAGGACTGATTCGATGACTGCTGTGGAGAACTGCCTCAACAGCTCCTGTGGCAGGCTGTGCTTCCCCAGAAGCTGCAGGAAGTACATCCTCTGCTGGGCCTTTTTGAGGATGGAGTTAATGTTGGCCTCCCACTTCAGGTCCTGAGAGACTGTAATTCCCAGGAACTTGAAGGTCTCAACAGTTGACGTAGGGCAGTTGGACAGCGTGAGGGGCAGCTGGGGCGAAGGATGTCTCCTGAATTCCATAATCATCTCTTCAGTCTTGAGCTTGTTCAGCTCCAGGTTATGTCGGCCGCTCCACTTCCTGTCGATACGCAGACTCGTCAGTCTTTGATGAGGCCCATGACTGTGGTGTCATCTGCAAACTTCAGGAGTTTGACAGCCGGGTGCGTTGAGGTGCAGTAATTTGTGTAGAGAGAGAAGAGCAGCGGAAAGAGGGCACATCCTTGGGGCGCCCTTGTGCTGGTGGTACGTGTAGATGAGGTGGTGTCTCCCATCTTCACGTGCTTTTTCCTGCCTGTCAGGCAGCTGTAAAACTACTGGCAGATGGCAGGCGAGATGCTGAGCTGGAAGAGCTTGGAGGAGAGGAGTTCGGGGATGATGGTGTTGAACGCAGAGCTGAAGTCCACAAACAGGATCCTCGCGTAGGTCCCCGTGCCGTCGAGGTGTTCTAGGATGAAGTGCAGTCCCATGTTGACTGTGTCATCCACAGAGCTGTTTGCTCGGTAGGCAAACTGCAGGGGGTCTTGCAGGGGACCTGTGACCCTCTTGAGATGGTCCAGCACAAGGCGTTCAAAGGACTTTATGACCACAGATGTCAGGGCGACAAGCCTGTAGTCATTCAGACCCAAGATTGTAGGGTTCTTGGGGACTGGGATGATGGTGGAGCATTTGAAACAGGATGGTACCTCGCACGGTTCCAGAAATTTATTGAAGATCTGTGTGAAGACTGGAGCAAGCTGGTTCGCGCAGACTTTGAGGCAGGATGGGGACACAAGGTCTGGGCCTGCCGCTTTGTTGATTTTTGTTGTTGTTTGAAGATATGTCTCACATCCTGTTCGTGGATGTTCAATGCAGGAGGGGGAGTCAGAAGTGTGATGGTGGTCAGTAGTGCAGCTGGGTGGGTGTGGGGCATGAAAGTGTCCTTTTCAAATGTGCAGTAGGTGTTCAGTATACCATTATTATACACTGCGCCTCCAAAAACATTGGCGCAGCGAGGCCAGTTCATTTAGTTTTGATGTAGACTGAAAACATTTCGGTTTGACATAAAAATATGAACATGAAACGCATGCTCTCGATAGGGTTTAAGTCTGGAGATTGACTTTGCCAGTTGCAAACTTTCCACTTATTTCCCCTCGTTGGACTCCTTTGTTGTGTTATTTTTATTTCTTGTCTCATATTTATATTTTGATGCCAAACCCAAATTTTTGACATCCAAAGATGAACATGAAATGCATACTTTCTATAGGATTTAAGTCTGGAGATTGACTTTGCCAGTTGAAAACTTTCTACTTATTTCCCTCATTGGACTCCTTTGTTGTTTTATTTTTGATTTATTGTGTCATATCCTTTGTTGCCAAACCCAAATGTTTTCAGTCTATTGCAAAAAGGAAGGGATAGGCCTCACATTTCCTATACCCGAAGGAGGCTGTTGTATTAGCCTGCTATCTTCTTTATAAGTTTACCAGATGAATTTTCTCAAATGTTTCTACGTTGTCAATCTTAGAGATTATCCTCAAATATCCATGTTCTCATCACTTTCAGTTATACTTGTCTCATAATTGTCATATGTTGTGAATCCACTGCAGCTGATACCAAAAGCAAGTCCATCTTCAGTGTGGGCCAGATCACAAGACTTATGAAGTGTGCAGGCGTGACACCAACGTTCCTAATAAAGATTGTTGCAGGTTTACCATCAAGTAAGAGATTTTTATTTTTTCCTGACAAAATTGTTCAGTATGTTATACACACGTCACAATTAAAGTCCCCCCAAAGTCACCCAAAAATGTTTTGTAAATTTGACACATAAAAGAATAACAAAAGAGTCACGTTAAAAGCCGGACAATGAATAAAAATAAGAATGTGAAAAAAGGCTTCAAAATGGTCAAAACTTGAGACATTCTTTCAGCTTCCAGACACTGTGGGCGTGTCTCTAACCACTGTCAAATTGGCAAGGGGGCGCAGGACGGCGTATCCCGTCCGGTTCGCCGCTGCCTCGCTACACAAACGGCGGGGGAGACAGTGGCTGTCATGGTCTGTGTTTTGGTTTGGGTTGTGTTTAGTTTTGTTCCATGTTTTCCTGTGTTCCATGTTTGTCGTGTGCTCATTAGGTTGTTGTGTCCACCTGGTCTCGTCTACTTTGTGTCGACCAATCAGCTCTCTCCAGCCACTCGTGTCTTGTCCAGGTGTTCCTCGTTGTCTCGTCAATTTGTTTGTATTTAGTTCCCTGGTTTCTTTCAGTTCTTGTCGGTTCATTGTCGTTGTCACGTCTTTGCCATGTCATAGTCGTCAGTTGTCTACATCATTGTGGTATGTCATTGTCAGGTGTCACTTTCCCTATCTATTCCACATCTTACTCACAGGTCATAGTTTGTTTCCAGTTTTAGATATTCAAGTGTTTCTTTGTTACTTTGGTTTGATTATCTGTTGTGGGACTTCGTTCAGTTTTGCTTTAGCCAATATCCTTGTTTTCCCTTTTTGAAGATTAAATATTATTATTTTGAGACTCCCGCACTCCTGCCTTGCCTCCCTGCTTCCCTGCAATTGGGTCCACCATGTTCTTGCCTTGCATTACTCGCCTTCGCCCTAACCACGTACGTGACAGTGGCCCAGATAACACAAAACACATCACACTTCAGGGACGATGTATTTTATCGAGTTGCAGGCATAATTTGATGGCTAACTGCACGCTAAACCTGTATAATTATGTGACGTTAGTATGAATAAGGAAGTGGCAATTCCGCCGAATTAATGGGGGAGGGAACGAGTGCCAGAAAGTATACGACCCAGCCTGGTTTCATCACGGGGATAGTTTTTAGCCCTGCCCAAAAAATCCAGCCAGTTGAGAAGGTGAAAAACAGTTTTCAGCTATATCTCAACAATTCAGTACTATATAATTTTCAGTCTTCATCTATATTTTCAGCACTTCAAACTTATTTAATGCATTTATAAACAAATCATGACAATGCCTTTGGGGGGACTTTAATGTTACACATCTGAGAAGTCTGGAAAACATGCAAAGTCCACAGAGGAAAGGCCAAGTTAACAACAATTTTGTTCTTGCTTTGTTGTCGATATAATTGGGGCGATGTCCCTACCAAAAAAAATCGGCCTTGGTTTGAACCAAGTAACCCAATCTGAAAAGTGTTTGAACGTACATTTGGAAAGCAAAAAGTCATCGTCTGCTTCATTTATACTTAACATAATTTCGGACTACTTGATAATAAAAGTACTCAGATAAGGATTAAGGTTAACTTAAAAAGTAAATCCAAAGGAAGAAGAAAATGTCAGTTTTGCTGTTGTCTTTGTTCAGGCATTTTCCAAGTGATGTTCTCTATAATTGCATTGGAATTTTTGAAGTTGACACCTGAGCAAAATGGATATATCATGGCATATTTTGGAATAGCCCAGCTGGTGAGTCATTATTAAAAAAAAAAACACTTATACTGGACATGTTTTGAATATGAAGTTAAAGGTGCAGTGGGTAATAGGGAAAGAAAAACACTATCATCTATGTTATATCTCTCTCCATGACCTGACAGTGAAAATTTTATTTCAATGATCTTTTGAAAACTCATCCCTCTCCGGCCTCATCTAATGCCTCAAATTTAATTTTCATTATTATTTTAAAAAGTCTCCATGATGGAGAGAATTGTCCAATTAGATACTGTACATACTGGAGGTGTGGCCTGGGAGTGTGTCAATCTTTTTCTCGTGTACGTGCATTTACGCCAGAAGGAAGCTCTGGGAGCAATGGCCCATGCAGAGGCTTGCGGCAGTAAATGTTCGCACATTTTGCGGCACCGGCATAAGGTCTTGGCTCCTCGCGGTGTGAAATACGTCACTAACGGCTCACACTGGCTTACCGCCGGCTCATCGTGGCATATTCGACCTGCTGCTCATTCCACGACATCGTATGAGTTTAGAAACGGCTTGTTGTTTTTGATAGTGGTCAATATACAGTACAGTACATTAATACGTGTAAGTAAGATCATTCATCCATCCATCCATTTTCTGAGCCGCTTCTCCTCACTAGGGTCGCGGGCATGCTGGAGCCTATGCCAGCTATCATCGGGCAGAAGGCGGGGTACACCCTGAACTGGTTGCCAGCCAATCGCAGGGCACATACAAGCAAACAACCATTCGCACTCACATTCACACCTACGGGCAATTTAGAGTCGTCAATTAACCTACCATGCATGTTTTTGGGATGTGGGAGGAAACCGGAGTGCCCGGAGAAAACCCACCCAGGTCGGGGAGAACATGCAAACTCCACACAGGCGGGGCCGGGATTTGAACCCTGGTCCCCAGAACTGTGAGGCTCCACCGGGAGGGGGGGTAGTCTGGTGACTCATGGACCCATTGTTGTAATAGGCTATACTGTACTGTTTTCACCTACTACTGTCTATGCAGAGCCAGTCAAATTACGCCCACGTGTTTCCTAGGCTGTTGCGGCTGACTACCACCTGTCAATCACTCCTCAGCTAACTGTACTAGAACCTGTAGATAGATGGCCAGCCGGACCAGAGTTAAGACGGACAAGAAAAAACAACCTCCAAAACGAAAAGGTGCTGCTGAGAAGTTGAGAGAGAAAAATGAAATCCCTCAAGGAAGTAGCAGCCACACAAGAAAATACCGGAGTTATTTGGCGGTTGTTCGAGTTTGGCTACCCCCACACAAGAGTCCGTTGCCAGCACAAGCGAGCCTGGCCCTCAACAGCTGGATATCGACAAACACGAAAGTGATATAATGGTAAGTTATGTTTGAAACATGTTTTGGTGAAAATGCTTATTTAGCTAACATTAATTTGGTTGGTAATGGCGCGAAGTGCCAACTATAGCCTTGACGTGTTAGCTGCCTGGGCCTACATTTCACCGAGTTCAAAATTAGCATTGTTCAATGACCAAATGTTTCCTATATTTATCAACCTGCTTACTGATACATTTAGTTTCAGGTTGAAATCAACCTGTTACTGTCTTTGAGCTGACTCTGCTACAAAATGAATATGTACGCGTCCCATCCTTAAAACATGGGATCATCAGCAACCACAACAATCAGTAATTTAATTCTAGAGTGTGTATTAGGCCAGGACAGATTGAGATAAAACTGCAATATGATATGATAAATAAACATGTATAGCTACAAGATATAATTTGTTCACACATCTTTATTAACTTTCTCATTTATCTTAGTTCAGGTTGTCTTGCGATAGGTTTATTGTTCAAATGTTCATCATCTCTTGAGGATGAACATTTGATATATTGTGCATTCTTATTGAGTACGTGTCTGGCTTAGTCAACCCTTCTGTACAGTATGTCATGTGACTCAAACTTCAATAACGTGTATATCCATATTTTGTTGTCTCTCAATCATAGGCCTGCATGCATGTTCCAGAAGGGACTCCCGAGAGGACTACGACCCTCAAATTGTCTACAGTTCAGTGTCAGAGTCTGGTGCGGGTACCACTAGTGTTACACTGGCTCCCTTTATTGTGACAATCCCTGTATTAAATGTTCAAAATGTAAACAATGTTACAGTGACTAAAACTTTATATATATATATGTATATATATATATATATATATATATATCCAGTACAGTATATTTGTTGAGTACAGTTCAGTTGTATAGAACTTTTAAATTCAATCCAGTTGTATTTCAGAATTTTAGAATTGTTTGTTTCCAAATATTTATTTAGGTCCTATTTTTATTTAACTTTTGTGTTAAAAATAATGTAATTGAATTCATTACTTATGTACATTTGACTATATTTAAGAACACTGTTAATGTTCAAACTGTATATAATGTTGCAGTGGCTTATAATACTATTAAATGTACTTTTTAAGAAAGAAACCTCTGGCTCGTTGTTGATGAACACTGACTATGATGCAACTGTATTTTAATCTTGGTCATTCTGGCGGTACTTGGAGATTCAAGTATTTTTGGAGGTGGTACTTTGTGTGAAACATTTGAGAAGCACTAATCTACATCAACCATTTCAACTCGGCCTCCCCCATTAAAAAGCAACACAATGGTGAGTACTTTATATACTGTAGTGTCATGCTGGTTCCATGTACCTTGCATCTCTTCTAGGACCAGTAGAAGGGGTGAAATCTAAATGAGAAAGAATGAGTGAATGAGGTGTGTACTCACACTTTATGACTTAATTCTCCTGGGTGTGTAGATGGTAGTCCTTACTCTGTTCCTTTTATCTTTGTTTATATTTTTCGTTTTAGGTTAGTGAGATTATTAACTAGCGCATCAAATTCATTTATTATAATTTTTTTTTATCATCGGAATACATAAAATTTGTGTTGCCGGCTGGCTGGCTCTCCACGGCGCGCATGAACTGAATCATGAACTCTCCATGTCTCCCGGGCACTTTTTCCCTCCAGTGCGATCCTGGGTCACGTCGCAGAAATATGTCCTTATCACACTATGTGATTACTCTGAACTCCGTCTGTCAACTCTCTCCTGTAAAGCAAGATGTCATGGTGATCAGATTTTGTGTTTGTGAAATTGGCTATCCATTTTTACAAATACAGCATCTATTTTTTTCTGATGTCCACATATAAAAGCCGTTTAAAAAAAAAAAAAGTATTTTAAAAAATTTCCTCATACCCGTCCCATCAACAAAAATCTAAAGAATACGATATGGTACAATTTTTTTCTGTTTTTATTCTTGTACACATACTTTACACGCAGGGTTGCTAAACTAATTTTTGTCACGCGGCATATTGTAGTAATGATTTCCCTCAGAAGGCTGTTAAGACTATGTCTAATTGGCTCAACATATTACCCATACATACACAACAAATTGGTGGATAACTGATTTTTAAAGCAGGAGTCAAAGACAATAGTGTGCTCAGCGATTTTTTTAAGTTCCTATAAAAACGGGTTTGCTAACAAAACATACTTTTGCGACAGCTCAACATTTTTTACGTATGACAATTTCGAAGTTTAGGTTCAATTTTTAGCAAGAATCATGGTAGTTGACACAGTTTGCTTTCACCTGTGATTTTCAGTTTCTAAAAACGTGTGTGTGCGTAAATGCGTGTGTACAGATCTATACTATTTGTACGATTATACTGTGCATAGCGTACCTCCTCGTCTGCTACCCAGCGATGTACTCGGCCAAGGGCTGTAGTCGGCCGGGGTCACAAATAGCCGTGTTCTCCTCTTGGTAACTGAACAACAAAGGATATAAATTCACCGGACATTGTTTCTATACTACATTGTGGAGTATTGACATTTATAGCTTTTATCAAAGCTACTTGTTGCAAAATGGTGCTAAGAATTAATGTAATGTTCATGTTAATAACTTTCTAACTATAATGCCACGAGTTAGTTTGCCACTTATATACATTATGACTATTATTATTATTTTTACTGACTGGTGAACAAGACATGGCGAAAATGGCAAAGTTGCTTCTACAAGGTGACCACAGTAAAGCCATCCGGTCACTTACATGTGCACGCCTGCGAGGGGCGTGGATTCGGCCAGAGGGGAGTGGGAGGGAGTAGTGAAGTGAGGCTACATTCAAATCTTACTAGCAGTTTCAACACTACACACTGCACCTTTTAATATTATTTTGTTGCACTGACTGCTCTAATCTAACTGTACAATGAAGTTATTGAATCCCAATCATTTGTTCAGGTGGTTCAGGGAGGTGTGATTGGGCGACTTACAGCAAAATACACTGAGAGTTCACTGCTACTTCTGTCTATCGGAATTTCTGCTTTTGTGGGGCTCGCTCAGGTACACACACTGTACATGCACACTGAAAAACACACGCACCATGATGTTGCATACCAAACTGGTCTATTGAAATTAAAGGTTTGTCTTAATAGGTTTTTCTCCTGATATACTTTTGTCAGCCCTTCTATGCTTCTCTTTTGTGAATACACAACTGCTACAATAACACATGCTGAAAAACAAGCCATTATTTTCTTGTGATAATAGTTTTACATTGAGATGCGACACATGGCAAAGGTAGAGGTGGCAAAGGCCAAACAAGAGGCATATGATGACATGTATGGCAGGTTGGACACTAAAGAAGGAGAAAAGGATCTATACAGGCTGGCCAGACAGAGGGATAGAGATGAGAAGGATGTGCAGCAGGTTAGGGTGATTAAGGCTAGAGATGGAAATATGTTGACTGGTACCAGCACTGTGCTAGCAAGATGGAAAGAATACTTCGAGGAGTTGATGAATGAGGAAAATGAGACAGAAGGGTGAGTAGAAGAGGCAAGTGTGGTGGACCAGGAAGTGGCAATGATTAGTAAGCGGGAAGTTAGAAAGGCATTAAAGAGGATGAAAAATGGAAAGGCAGTTGGTCCTGATGACATTCCTGTGGAGGTATGGAAGCATCTAGGAGAGGTGGCTGTGGAGTTTTTGACCAGCTTGTTCAATAGAATTCTATCGTGTGAGAAGATGCCAGAGGAATGGAGGAAAAGGTTACTGGTGCCCATTTTTAAGAACAAAGGTGATGTGCTGAGCTGTGGGAACTTAAGAGGAATTAAGTTGATGAGCCACACAATGAAGTTATGGGAAAGAGTAGTGGAGGCTAGACTCAGGACAGAAGTGAGTATTTGCGAGAAACAGTATGGCTTCATGCTGTAGGTGTGACAGATGAATTTAAGGTGGAGGTGGGGCTGCATCAGGGATCAGCCCTGAGCCCCTTCATGTTTTCAGTGGTGATGGATAGGCTGACAGATGAGGTTAGACTGGAATCCCCGTGGACCATGATGTTTGCAGATGACATTGTGATCTGCAGTGAAAGCAGGGAGCAGGTGGAGGAACAGTTAGAAAGATGGAGGCATGCACTGGAAAGCAGAGGAATGAAGATTAGCCAAAGAAAGACAGAATATATGTGCATGAATGAGAGGGGTGGTGGGGGAAGAGTGAGGCTTCAGGGAGAAGAGATAGCAAGGGTGCAGGGCTTTAGATACTTGGGGTCAACCGTCCAGAGCAATGGTGAGTGTGGTCAGGAAGTGAAGAAACGGGTCCAAGTAGGTTGGCACGGGTGGAGGAAGGTTTCAGGTGTGTTATGTGACAGAAGAGTCTCTGCTCGGATGAAGGGCAAAGTTTATAAAACAGTGGTGAGGCCAGCCATGATGTACAGAAAAGAGACAGTGGCACTGAAGAAACAACAGGAAGCAGAGCTGGAGGTGGCGGAGAGGTTCGCTCTCGGATTGACCAGGTTGGATAAAATTAAAAATGAGCTCATCAGAGGGACAGCCAAGGTTCGATGTTTTGGAGACAAAGTTAGAGAGAGCAGACTTCGATGGGTTGGACACGTCCAGAGGAGAAATAGTGAGTATATTGGTAGAAAGATGATGAGGATAGAGCTGCCAGGCAAGAGAGATAGAGGAAGACCAAAGAGAAGGTTGATGGATGTCGTGAAGGAAGACATGAAGGCAGTTGGTGTTCGAGAGGAGGATGCAGGAGATAGGCTTATATGGAAAAGGATGATGCGCTGTGGCGACCCCTAAAGGGGCAAGCTGAATGGAAAAGAAGATTTTCTTGTGAGGCATATACAACCGAAAAAACAGAATACAATGATTTGCAAATCATGTTCAACCTATATTTCATTGAATAGACTACAAAGACAAGATATTTAATGTTCAAACTGATAAACTTAATTGTTTTTAGCAAATAATCATTAACTTAGAATTTTATGGCTGCAACACTTTCCAAAAAAGCTGGGACAGGTGGCAAAAAAGACTGAGAAAGTTGAGGAATGGTCATGAAACCCTGTTTGGAACATCCCACAGGTGAACAGGCTATTTGGGAACACGTGGGTGCCATGATTGGGTATAAAAGGAGCTTCCCTGAATTGCTCAGTCATTCACAAGCAAAGATGGGGCGAAGTTCACCTCTTTGTGAACAAGTGCGTGAGAAAATAGTAGAACAGTTTCAGGACAATGTTCCTCAACGTACAATTGCAAGGAATTTAGGGATTTCATCATCTACGGTCCATATCATCATCAAAAGGTTCAGAGAATCTGGAGAAATCACTGCATGTAAGCGACAAGGCCGAAAACCAACATTGAATTCCCATTTCAAATTATTTTTGGAAACTATGGACGGCGTGTCCTCTGGGCCAAAGAGGAAAAGAACCATCCGGACTGTTATGGACGCAAAGTTCAAAAGCCAGCATCTGTGATGGTATGGAGCTGTGTTAGTGCCAATGGCATGGGTAACTTACACATCTGGGAAGGCACCATTAATGCTGAAAGGTACATACAGGTTTTGGAGAAACATATGCTGCCATCCAAGCAACGTCTTTTTCATGGACGCCCCTGCTTATTTCAGCAAGACAATGACAACCGTGCTGGAGCCTATCCCAGCTATCACCAGTTCCCAAACGTTTATTGAATGTTGTTAAAAGAAAAGGTGATGTAACACAGTGGTAAACATGACCTTGTCCCAGCTTTATTGGAACGTGTTGCAGCCATAAAATTCTAAGTTAATGATTATTTGCGAAAAACAATGAGGTTTAACAGTTTGAACATTAAATATCTTGTCTTTGTAGTGTATTCAAGTTGCACTTAGTGCTGTAGCGCCGAACTGTATTTACTGACATTGGTTTTCTGAAGTGTTCCTGAGCCCATGTGGTGATATCCTTTACAGATTGATGTCGTTTTTTGATGCAGTGCCGCCCGAGGGATTGAAGGTCACGGGCATTCAATTTTGGTTTTCGGCCTGGCCGCTGACATGCAGTGATTTCTCCAGATTCTCTGAATCGTTTGAATATATTGTGGACCGTAGATGATGAAATCCCTATATTCCTTGCAATTATACGTTGAGAAACATTGTCCTTATTCTGTTCAACTATTTTCTCACGCACTTGCTCACAAAGAGGTGAACCTCGACCCATCTTTGCTTGTGAATGACTGAGCAATTTAGGGAAGCTCCTTTTATACCCAATCATGGCACCCACCTGTTCCCAATTAGCCTATTCACCTGTGGGATGTTCCAAACAGGTATTTGATGACCATTTCTCAACTTTCTCAGTCTTTTTTGCCACCTGTCCCAGCTTTTTGGGAACGTGTTGCAGCCATAAAATTCTAAGTTAATGATTATTTGCGAAAGACAATCAAGTTTTTCAGTTTGAACATTAAATATCTTGTCTTTATAGTGTATTCAATGAAATATAGGTTGAACATGATTTGCAAATCATTGTATTCTGATTTCATTTATGTTTAACACAAGGTCCCAACTTCATTGGAATTGGGGTTGCACATTGGATTATTTGTGTTTATGTCAGTACAAAGTGGAACCTCGGGTTACGAACAATTCAGGTTATGTACAAAATTTTGGTAGAAAGCTTACCTCTAGTTACGTATTACTTTCGGTTTGCGAAGGTTCTTGGTATGGACGGACGGAAGGTTCTATGTTGTACTTCTACTTGCACTGCGTGGAGATCATTGAGTCTGTGCATAATCCTTGGATTACTGAAAAGTATAGTCTGTTCTGCGGTGTAAGGCGGAAATCTGTTCTGGGGGGATGTTCCGCCTCCACATCCTCGATCATCCAATCACAAATCCAATAGCATTTGTGATTGACGTCGTTAAAAAAAAGTCAGGAAATCATTTTATTTTTTTATACATATATTCCGAATCATAATGAAGAAGGCTCTTAATTGATGAGCTGTAGTCCTCCTCCCCTTTCCCCTCCTTAGTTAAAGTTAATGAGCAATAAACTGTTACCATATTTATTTAGTGTTTTATTTCTTTAAAATTGTGTGTTTCAATTACTTATATATTGCACTATATTTATTTTTAACCACACACTGATAAAAAAAAGGTAAGTGTATATTAATTTAGTGGCTGGAACAGATTAATTGCATTTCCATTCATTTCAATGGGAAACTTTAGCTTGTGTTAAGAACGTTTCTGGATAGAAACAGGGTCACGGAACCAATTAAATTGGTAACCCGAGGTTCCACTGTATTAGTACGTCATCTAACTCTAATTTCAAGTAAATGTTTATTAAGAATTGAAAACAGCCCTCTGAAAATGTCTTCTTCCTGCAGGCGTACATGCAGAATGTGTTCCAGTTCTGCCTCACTGTGGTCCCCATGATGTTTTCTCTCAGTATGTTTAATGTCATCACAGACAGTTTGCTCACTAAGAGCGTACCTTCCTCTGACACAGGTAAGATCCTGCTGAGTTGATGTACGCAAGTCAAAGGTATTTGTGTCGCTCCCAGACACAACGTGCAAAGTTCTTCATCTGTTTTTCATAACAAACTAATTTACTGTACGTTTTATAAAGGAAAAGCATGCAAAACTGCTAATGGAATGTTCAGTGACATTTTCGTGTTTACTTTAAGTCAATGAAATTCATTTGGACACAACTCTACATGCGAGATTCACAACAACAACAAAAAAAACATTATTTCTATCAGGTTATTAAGTGATACCTCTTCTGCATCCTTGTCCAGGGACAATGTTGGGATTGTGTGCATCCGTTCAGTCTCTACTTCGTACAGTTGGACCGACCATTGGCGGCTTTCTCTATGTGAACTATGGCATTTTTTCCATAGGCTTTCTTCAGTTTATTGGCAATAGTGTTATGTTTGTGTACCTGCTGCAGCGTCGACTCAACAAGAAAGCCGAATATAAGGAATGATACTCTTAATGTTTTCAAATCTTTTTATCTTCCAACGAGTTGACAAATATTGAGATAGGTTGTTTCAACTCAATGGGTAATGTAAACATATTTTACCCATTTTCAAATATGTACACAAAATAAGTTTAAATTACATTTGTATTGTTTTATTCACATCAGTAGTACTGTGTTGTATAGTTGAATCAGTAAAATTTTTTCCATACAATTTGTCAGTGTATAACTCCAGGACGGGATCTCTGGTGGGAGGGGCTCACATTTAAACAGAGGAGCGAGGAAGTTGCAAATAAACAATTCATTTTGGACGCTGCTGTAAAATTTTGTCATGCCAGTGGACTTTCTGCCATGCACACAAAAACCTTTGAAGCAAGTATTACCACAGTTACTGGCACAAGTTCACTAGGAATGTGTACGAGTGGTACACTGGAACTGGAGAACATGTTGGTGGATGTTGTAAACGAAAGGGACACCTTACGGTGATCTGGAGGTGCTGATGCATGCTTTTATCTGTTTTACCTGTCGTTTAGAATGCTGTAATGCCCTGCTCTCTGGTCTTCCCAAAAAGAACATTTCCACTCTAAAACTACTTCAGAACTCAGCTGCTCGTGTGCTGACGAAAACCAGAGGTTGTGAACACATGACACTGATTTTATCACTATCTTATAATTGATGTGCTTAACGGCTTGTTCCGCGTGTCATCCTTTTCCATGTCATCCTTTTCCATGTAAGCCTATCTCCTGCATCTTCCTCTCTAACACCAACTGCCCTCATGTCTTCCCTCACTACATCTATCAACCTTCTCTTTGGTCTTCCTCTAGCTCTCTTGCCTGGCAGCTCCATCCTCATCATCCTTCTACCAATATACTCACTATCTCTCCTCTGGGCGTGCCCAAACCATCGAAGTCTGCTCTCTCTAACTTGGTCTCCAAAACATCTAACCTTGGCTGTCCCTCCGATGAGCTCATTGCTAATCCTATCCAACCTGGTCACTCCGAGAGCGAACCTCAACATCTTCATTTCCGCCACCTCCAGCTCTGCTTCCTGTTGTCTCTTCAGTGCCACTGTCTCTAATCCGTGTATCATGGCTGGCCTCACCACTGTCTTATAAACTTTGTCCTTCATCCTAGCAGAGACTCTTCTGTCACATAACACACCTGAAACCTTCCTCCACCCGTGCCAACCTACTTGGACCCGTTTCTTCACTTCCTGACCATACTCACCATTGCTCTGGACGGTTGACCCCAAGTATCTAAAGTCCTCCACCCTTGCTATCTCTTCTCCCTGTAGCCTCACTCTTCCCCCACCACCCCTCTCATTCATGCACATATATTCTGTCTTACTTCGGCTAATCTTCATTCCTCTTCTTTCCAGTGGATGCCTCCATCTTTCTAACTGTTCCTCCAGCTGCTCCCTGCTTTCACTGCAGATCACAATGTCATCTGCAAACATCATGGTCCACGGGGATTCCAGTCTAACCTCATCTGTCAGCCTATCCATCACCACTGCAAAAAGGAAGGGGCTCAGGGCTGATCCCTGATGCAGTCCCACGTCCACCTTAAATTCTTCTGTCACACCGACAGCACACCTCACCGCTGTTCTGCTGCCCTCGTACATGTCCTGTATTATTCTAACATACTTCTCTGCCACTCCAGACTTCCGCATGTAGTACCACAGGTCCTGTCTGGGTACTCTGTCATACGCTTTCTCTAAATCTACAAAGACACAGTGCACTTTTCCATCAACATCCTCAAGGCAAATAATACATCTGTGGTACTCTTTCTAGGCATGAAACCATACTGTTGCTCGCTATTCTGTCCTGAGTTTAGCCGCCGGTACTCTTTCCCATAACTTCATTGTGTAGCTCAGGCATGCCCAATGTCCGGCCCACATGCCAAATCCAGCCCATGTCCAGATTTCCTCCGACCCGAAGCATCATGTCATAAAATCAATAATATGTGGCCCGCCAGCACAGTTTCCCACAGTAAAAATACACACATACAAAAAAAAAAGCAAGTGTATATTTCACCAGAGGGTGGCAGTAGACCTGTGGCTGCACTCTCGTCATGTAACCCCTCTGTGAACTTTCACCCCTGTGGTATGTTTTAGCCCATTTCTAAAATGGCAATTGAAACTAAAAAGAGGAAAGTTGACAACGAGGGCCGCCGTTTCCAGCACAAGTGGAAATTGGAGTATTTTTTCACTGACATACGAAACAACTGTGTCTGCCGAATTTGCCAAGAGACTGTGGCTGTTTTCAAAGAATTCAATATTAAGAGGCACTACCAGACGAAACATGCTAACAACAAGCTAACGGCGAACGAAAAACTGAAGCAACTGCAAGCTGTTTTGCTAGCACAGCAGCGTCTTTTCGCAAGAGCCCGTGACTCAAATGAAAATTCTACAAAGGCGAGCTACGAGTCTCAGTGAATTGTTTTTTTTCTGATGGTCAAACCACAGTTTTGTCTAATTTCTGTCATCTGTTTTGACTATACTATAGTTAAATCAGTATATATAGTCACTATACTATTCTTTGTCAAAATGCACTGGGATGTGATTTGTTAAAACAAAATCAAATACGTTTCTAAAAAAAATTTGTCAACTTTCATAAAATAGTTAATTTGTATTTAATTTAGTATTATTTTAACCTTTAACTATCCTGGTAATGGAATTGAAAACAGATTCTCATTTGCAATATCGACCTAGCCGCAGACAACAAAGTGATATAGATACATATTTACATGTTAATTTAGAATGGTAATGGTTCGAGGAATGTCAGGCCGAATGGTCGGCCCCCATACATTTTCATCAGACCAAATCTGACCCTCTTTTCAAAAGGTTTGGACACCCCGGTCGACAGTTTGCACTGGCTTGTGCCCCCCATAGGGTTGCATTCTTTTAATTATTCCAAATACTAGAACAAAAACTTACAGAGAGGCTGCATTCAGCCATTATGGCCCGCACCTCTCGAACAACCTGCCAGATGGCATCAAGAACACAGAGACTGTTGATGCTTTTTAAAGGAGGCTCAAGACGTTTGATTTAGCTTTTAACTGATTTATTTAGTATTTATTTTGCGACTCTTTTATCTTTATCTATTATGTATCTATTATTATCCCATTTTATTGTCTCTCCTATTGTCCTTCAGTTTTTATCCACTCAAATTGTCTTTTAGTTTTGTTAAGTTTTACTTGAGTGCATGGCTTAAAGTACTCCGACGTAGTGCCGGAAATCCGGTGTATGAATTTTTTTTGACAAGACTCACTGTACTTGTGTGTTTATAAAAAAAAAAAAAAAAACTCATGTGACATGATATGAAGTGTGTCCATGGTTCCTGCCTCCACCTCCTTTCCACCTGCAGCCACCCCTGAGGTTGCCACCCGTGCATCAGGGGATGCTACTGAATCTGTCTACAAAGCCATTGGACCCGCCACCTTGGTCACCCAATCCAGGTCAAGGGTCACCGACCTCCTCATCATCACAGCGCTCATGGCGACAACATCTGCTGTGGCTGCGGGCTGATGAGCGTGAGAGAGAAGCGAAGACAAAAGACAAAGCACTAATTGTAAAGCCCAGGGGTCCACCCAAGAGCAGCTCGGTGGATGGGACACGTCCCACACCGAGGGACGCAGGGTGGTCCGCCAGCCCCACCGAGGCGCCCCAACAACTGGCCACCCGGAGGAGGCCGCAAGGAAACCCAATGCCACCACCTCCACCAATATTTATTAGGTAGGTCAATTATGCTTGAGTTGCCAAGTATGCACAATCTTGGGGAAAGTGGAATCCTGAAATTCAAAATATCAGAGTTTTTTTGTAACCGAAGACCAAAAGCATTGAATAGTGTGCATTCCCATATAGCATGAAAATAGGTGTCTGGGGTATTTTTGGTGCATTGCGCGCATATATTAGATGGAGAGAAACTCTTTTTATGCATAGTATACTGAGTAAAATGTGTTCTATGGAGCACTTTATATTGTATAAGCTGTAGATATGTTTTTTGTCCTTCTAAACGTATTGTTACAAATCAGGATCCAGTAGCTACGGTCAGCGGACATGGAAATGTCTTCTACCCATTTGGTGATTGGTAAATGCATTGATTTAGTACATGAAATTAATTTAACTTTTGAAAGTGAAGCTTCTCCCGCAAAGTAAAATAAATCTATTTGCTTGACAAACTCCGGCAATTCAAGGGTGCTCCGGAGTGTATTCTTTTTTTTATTGCTGCTTTTAATTGATTGTATTGAAGAAAGTTTCCGCCTGTTATTTGAAATTCTTGGAACAGTTCATCATGTGTCCTAAAAATATTATCGTTAAATAGTTGTTGTAGGTGGTCAATTCCATGTTGTTCCCATGTAGTAAAATGGACTATGCCAGATTGGGGAGAGCATACTGGGAGCTAATTGAGATCCTGTAGATTCTAAACTTTACCACCAAGCCGTTCATGTGGATGCGATTATTGGTTTCTTGAAGCATTTATGGCGTTTAAGACTTGTGGAAATAAATGGCCGTTTTGGGAGTTTGATGTTGTTGCAGTCTATCTGTTCCAATTCTAGCCAAGAATAATACTCCTCATTGTGGTGCAACCATTTGATGAGGTATTGTCATTGGTTAGCTAAATAATAGTGTTTAAAGTTGGGAGCATTTCGGCCTCCCTCCTGTTTACTTTTCTGAAGAGTGGATAGACTAATTCTATTTATTTATTTTTTTTAATAAAAAATTATTACAGCAGAATCTAATGTTTGAAAGCATTTAAATGTGGTCTTAAATGGAATCATTGAGAATAAATAATTTATTTGAGGTAAGGCTTTCATTTTTATTGTGGCTATTCTTCCCAGTAGTGACATAGGTAAGTTATTCCAGCGTCTTAAGTCATCTGAGATATTTTCCAGAAGTGGTGTGAGTTTTGGCGCAATATTAATACCTAAATACTTAATGTTTCCTATAGGAATGGGGTAATCTGGGATTTGATCTGCAGGAGTCCACGAGTTTGCTGTTATTGGGAGTATTGTTGATTTTCTCCAGTTGATAAGAGTAATCTGATATTTGTGAAAATGTTTTAATGAGATTGAAGACTGCCTGAAGAGAAGACATGGGTTCCTGTAAATAAAGAAGAATATCATCAGCATACAGATTGATTTTGCGTTATGTCACTAGCGAGCAGATATTAATATTAGCATTCTGACGTATAGCCGCAGCAAGAGGTTCGATGAATATTGCAAATAGCATTGGTGAGAGTGGACATCATTGTCTCGTTCCTCTTTGGAAAGTAAAACTTTGGGAAGTAATCAATCCTATTTGTGGTGACGGTCGCTTTCGGCGAATTGTATATTGCGATCCAATGTATAACTGAATCTCCAAAGCCAAATTTGCGAAGTACAGCAAACAGGAAAGCCCAGTTAACTTTAGCGAAAGCTTTCTCTGCGTCAAGTGACATGATGATTGCGTTTAGATTTTTACGCTGTGACACGCTTATTAAATTTAACAGACGTCTGACATTATTTGTGCAACTTCTACCTTTAATGAAGCCTGTCTGGTCATAGTGGATTGTCGACGGGAGTACCTTTTTAAGTCTCGCTGCGAGGGCTTTCGAGATAATCTTGACATCTACATTGATCAGTGATAAGGGCCGATAATTAGCCGGGAGAGTGGGGTCTTTACCTGACTAGTAATAATTTAATTGAAGCTGTGTTCATATGGTTACTAATTTGACCTTTATCGTTTATCTCCTTGTTTTGCCTTTTGAAGTTGGTTTCTTAGCGTATCTGTCGGATTAATTGCATATTCTTCTCCTCAATTCCATTTTCCAATTTTTGTTCTTGTTTTTTCTTATACGAAGAGTATGATATTATTCGACCTCTCAATAGAGCTTTCCCTGTTTCCCACAGCAGAGATGGGGATACGGTTGGGGAGTCGTTGAATTTCAAAAACCCATCCCATTTCTACCTCACAAAAGAATGAAAATCCGGGTCCTTCAATAGGGACGTGTTGAAGCACCATGTTGGTGGGGGGTCCCAAACTTGACTGTTTTTAGATTGAGAGAAATTGGTGCATGGTCGCTGATGATGATTGGATGTATTTTGGAGATAATTCTTTGAGCTGCCAAATTGTTTGAAAGAAAGAAATCTATTCTTGTGAAAGAGTAGTGAACCATCGAGAAAAATGTGTATTCTCTTATTGTATGTTTTTTCAGCCTCCATATGTCAACAAGACCAAAGTCGTCCATATACTGCTTGAGTATATTGGGGCATCGTGGTTGATTGCTATTTTTGAGATTTGAGCGATCTATTAGGGGATTTAGCGTAAGGTTCAAATCACCTCCCATGATAATTGTAGAATTGGCTGACAAGTGTGAACAAAGCATGTGAAAAAAGGCTGGATCATCTTTATTAGGAGCGTATACATTGACAATTGTGTAAAGTTTGTTAAATATTGTAGCCTGTATAATTATGTATCGGCCTTCTGGATCTGCAACTGTACTATTTATTTTAAAAAGTAGTCTTTTATGGACTCGTATTGAGACTCCTCTTTGTCTACTGTTATAAAAGGCCATGTAATGGGTGCGTGTATTTAATCTAATATTTAATTAGATTGGGTACTATGTCTTCTTTGTTGTCTTCACCACCTACATTTAAACCTGCCTGTTCCCGGTAATCCTCGCCAAAGTATTGCAGCCTCTCCTAGCGGTACCACGGCCCACCGTAATCATATAAGCTACTCAATTCCTCGCTCCCTTGTTAACTCGTGTCTTCACGTTCCCAGTGTTCCTGACCCACATCATTCCTGCCAGCCCCCTGTTCTGTCCACTGCCTGCCACCTGTCAACACATCCAGGACCACTTCCATAACCTTTGCTCAATAAACTGTTCATCATTTTACATCAGCCTCCGCCTGCTCTTGGGTTCAGCTACTTCCCACACCTAACAAACAGATCAAAAGAAACACTTATCTAGAAGAGCCAGGGCGTGACGTTGGCATCACGCAACAGTTGGCCATCAACATAAAGACAACTAGCCACGCTCGTTTGCCATTCTCACGGTGATTCTTCATCAACGGGTACAAGATTTTACGCCTCTCATTGATTTCCTTGGGGAACTGATCGTTCATTCCAAACGAAGTCCCTCTGAGCTCACGACCTTTTGATTTCACAAACACTTTTTATTGAAAGTGTTCAAACTTTGCAATGATACGACATGGTCGGTTTCCTGGACGAGGGCCTCCCAATCGGTGGACACGGTGAAAGGTAATCTTGTCGACTGTATCTTGCTGTATATTGAGCGCAGACATCATTCACTTTTTAATCTGCGCCTCGGGGTCTTCCGATGCGTTTTCTGGAATGCCCGAGAAAATGAGATTGACGCGCATGCTTCGTGATTGAATGTCCTGCGTAGTTTCTATTCCAGTCTAAGAGTTTGTAGTTCCGCTGACGTTGACATCATGTTTGATCGAAGCGCGGTATGGTCTAATCTTAGCTCCTTGACCTGTTGTTGTGTGAACTCCAAGCTCTTTCTGACTTCGGCGATCTCTTGGGAAAGCAAGTCAAGTGTAATTGACAATTTCTTGTCGATTGAGAGGAGGACTCATCTGTGTCTGTCGAATCAAGTAAAATCTCAGTTGAAGTGGAAGAATCAGCTTTTTTTTCCTCTTCAGCGGCAGCTCAACAAGAGGGCTCAGATCATCCATGACAGACGTGTTGGCATTGACGTAGCAGTGTGCATCGCAAGTGGCTCTCTGCGAGTTACCGCTGCTAGCGAAGCTGGCGTAGGAAAAGCAAAAAGAACAAAGCGTTCTTGTGTTGTTGGAGGCCTCGAATAAACATTAGGTGATCAGCTCAAGCTTATTTTCTTTTGGTTTTATTTAAGTCTTAGTCTAAGTTTACTTCTTAAAACTTTGAGAGCTAAATTAAAATTCAAGTTCATCATTTGACCACCACCTTCTGAGGGGAAGCAGCCCAAGGTGCAGGTTGACCACAGACGTGGGGTCAGATTGCGACTCACCTGAAGGCACCATCCCAATCAAGAGGGGACAATTCGAGACACAACACTGCATTTTCAATAAACATCAGAATAATTAAAAAAAATTAAAAACAAGCAGAGGTAGAATTTAAAACTCCCCTGTTCTACGGCAAAACTGTTCCAGCACAAAGGCATACAGATCCACCATTCTGCAAGGTCATGCAGCTGAACAGGACAGGTTGAAAAAAAAAAAAAAGGATATTCAGTCTGAGGTCCTGAGCACTCTGGAGAAGGTTTTCGTCCAGGATATCCCTGTACTTGGCCGCATTCATCTTTCCTTTGATTGTAACCAGTCGCCCTGTCCCTGCAGCTGAAAAAAACACCCCCACAGCATGGTGCTGGGGACTGTATTGGACAGGTGATGAGCAGTGCCTGGTTTTCTCCACACATACCGCTTAGATTTAAGGCCAAAAATTTCTATCTTGGTCTCAACAGACCAGAGAATCATATTTCTTACCATCTTGGGTCCTTCAGGTGTTTTTTAGCCAACTACATGCGGGCCTTCATGTGCCTTGCCCTGAGGAGAGTCTTCTGTCGGGCCACTCTGCCATAAAGCCCCGACTGGTGGAGGGCTGCAGTGATGGTTGACTTTCTAGAACTTTCTCCCATCTCCCGACTGCATCTCTGGAGATCAGCCACAGTAATCTTTGGGTTCTTCTTCACCTCTCTCACCAAGGCTCTTCTCCCCCGATTGCTCAGTTTGGCCGGATGGCCAGCTCTAGAAAGGGTTCTGGTCATTTCAAACCATTTCATTTCTTCAAGAATTATGGAGGCCACTGTGCTCTTAGGAACCTTAAGTGCAGCAGACATTTTTTTGTAACCTTGGCCAGATCTGCCACAATTCTGTCTCTGACCTCTTCAGGCAGTTCCTTTGACCTCATGATTCTCATTTGCTCTAACATGCACTGTGAGCTCTAAGGTCTTATATAGACAGGTGTGTGGCTTTCCTAATCAAGTCCAATCAGTATAATCAAACACAGCTGGACTCCAATGAAGGTGTAGGACCATTTCAAGGATGATCAGAAGAAATGGACAGCACCCTAGTTAAATATGAGTGTCACAGCAAAGGGTCTGAATACTTATGGCTGTGTGATATATCATTTTTCTTTTTTAATAAAGCTGCAAACATTTAAACAATTTAGTTTTTTTCTGTCAATATGAGGTGCTGTGTGTACATTGAGGAAAAAATGAACTTAAATGATTTTTAGCAAATGGCTGCAATATAGCAAAGAGTGAAAATTTTAAGGGGGTCTGAATACTTTCCGTACCTACTGTATAAAGATACAGATGCATTACCTGACTACTACTCTGTCGCCATCTGGTGGACATTTGTGGTCCATCTGGCCAATCATCGTAATAGTTTTTTGGACCTGGATCCGATCAAACATTTAGGCATATTTTACCCCATCAATCAAATGTACCATCCATCACATTATGCCAACAACAGATGGAAGGGGACCTTTTAAATGTCTACAATGTCTTTTTTTTTTTTTATCTGTCCGGTTCAGCTGCATGGCAATGCAGAATGGTGGATCTGTATGCCTTTTGTGCTGGAAAAGTTTTGCTTTGCAACAGGAGAGTTTGAAATACTCCCTCTGCTTATTTTTTTTTTTTTAATTATTATGATGTTTATTGAAAATGCAGCTGGACAGAAAAGGGTTTTAGATGTGGGAAATGAGCAATTTAGTGCTACTGATGAGTGGTGGGCAGTGTTGCCACAGATACATTGAAAAAGTAACTTAGTTACTTTACTAATTACTTGGTCTTAAACGTAACTTAGTTACTTTGCTGATTACTTGATTTCAAAAGTAACTAATTTAGAAAAAAGTAACTTTTTAGTTACTTTCAGCAGCTGCCAAGTGGCAGGAGTATCACTTATCCACAGTACCAAAAAAGCATCAACTGTACCCATTACTTGGTAATGTACGCCACACAAGAATGATGTCATCAACATGAAGCAATAACTTTAATATTAGTGTAGTTGAAGCCACATTAAATGAGCAACTTAGTGCAGACTTGAGATGCCAGCACAATACAGTAAGTTCCTAAACGTAAACAACAACACCATTCTCAGTACACTGCCGATTGTGGTCCATGAAAGCAACTGTGTGTGCGTGACTTTGTGCATGCGTGTACGTAAACGTGAAAGTGAGTCACACACACACTTACCATTACTCCGACCACAGTAACTTTGATGTGAAAAGCGAGAAAACTTTTTTCTGATCTGATCCTTACGCCTCCCTGGTGAGGTGTTCCGGGCATGTCCCACCAGGAGGAGACCCCAGGGACGACCCAGGACATGCTGGAGAGACTATGTCTTTCGGCTGGCCTGGGAAAGCCTCGGGATCCACCCGGAAGAGCTGGATGAAGTGGCTGCGGAGAGGGAAGTCTGGGTGTCCCTGCAAAAGCTACTGCACCCGCGACCCGACCTCGGATAAGCGGTAGAAAATGGATGGATGGATTAACTTTTTTCTTACGACGTGACGTCAGCCGTGCAGCACGTTCAACCAGTTTACAGACGAAGTTGAGAGTTCTCACTTTTCCTTGAAAATATTAATCAAGCTCAGTATTTTACAACCCCAATTCCAATGAAGTTGGGACGTTGTGTTAAACAAATAAAAACAGAATACAATGATTTGCAAATCATGTTCAACCTATATTTAATTGAATACACGACAAAGACAAGATACGTATTGTTCAAACTTGATAAAATTGTTTTTACCAAATAATCAACTTAGAATTTTATCACTGCAACACGTTCCAAAAAAGCTGGGACAGGGTCATGTTTACTACTGTGTTACATCACCTTTCTTTTAACAACATTCAATAAAGGTTTGGGAACTGAGGACACAAATTGTTGAAGCTTTGAAGGTGAAATTCTTTCCCATTCTTGCTTGATGTACAGCTTCAACTGTTCAACAGTCCGGGGTCTCCGTTGTCGTATTTTACGCTTTATAATGCTCCAAAGATTTTCAATGGGATACAGGTCGGGACTGCAGGCAGGCCAGTCTAGTACCCGCTCTTTTACTACAAAGCCACGCTGTTGTAACACGCGCAGAATGTGGTTTGGCATTGTCTTGCTGAAATAAGCAGGGGCGTCCATGAAAAAGACCTTGCTTGGATGGCAGCATATGTTTCTCCAAAACCTGAATGTACCTTTCAGCATTAATGGTGCCTTCACAGATGTGTAAGTTACCCATGCCATATGCACTAACACAGCCCCATGCCATCACAGATGCTGGCTTTTGAATTTTGCATCCATAACAGTCCGGATGGTTCTTTTCCTCTTTGGCCTGGAGGACATGACATCCACAATTTCCCAAAACAATTTGAAATGTGGATTCGTCGGCTCACAGAACACTTTTCCACTTTGCATCAGTCCATCTTAGATGAGCTCAGGCCCAGAGAAGCCGGCGGCGTTTTTGGGTGTTGTTGATAAATGGCTTTTGCTTTGCACAGTAGAGTTTTAAGTTGCACTTACGGATGTAGCGTCGAACTGTATTTACTAACATTGGTTTTCTGAAGTGTTCCTGAGCCTATGTAGTTATATCCTTTACACATTGATGTCTGTTTTTGATGCAGTGCTGCCTGAGGGATCGAAGGTCACGAGCATTCAATGTTGATTTTCGGCCTTGCCGCTTACATGCAGTGATTTCTCCAGATTCTCTGAGTCTTTTGATGATATTATGGACCGAAGCTGATGAAATCCCTAAATTCCTTGCAATTGTACATTGAGGAACATTGTCCTTAAACTGTTCGACTATTTTCTCACACACTTGTTCATAAAGAGGTGACCCTCACCTTTGCTTGTGAATGACTGAGCAATTCAGAGAAGCTCTTTTTATACCCAATCACCCACCTGTTCCCAATTAGCCTGTTCACCTGTGGGATGTTCCAAACAGGTGTTTGATGAGCATTCCTCAACTTTCCCAGCTTTTTTGGAACGTCTTGCAGCCATAAAATTTAAGTTAATGATTATTTGCTAAAAACAATAAAGTTTATCAGTTTGAACATTTAATATATTGTCTTTGTAGTGTATTCAATTAAATATAGGTTGAACATGATTTGCAAATCATTGTATTCTGTTTTTATTTATGTTTAACACAACTTCCCAATTTCATTGGAATTGGGGTTATAAGTACTTGCCCATCCCGTGGGGTGCCACACAGCCCAACTGAAGGGCCCCGACTAGTCCCAAAGGGAGAGGCACGGGTACAGGACCACCACCACCCCCACGCCCAATCCCCCCCTTACACCCCCCACCCAGTGCACCCCATAGCCGCCACCACCCCCACCATGGGGGCCCCAACCACCAACAGGGCCCAACGCAGGAGCCAGCTGCCACCCAAAAAAAGTCACAGTCCGCCAAGAGCAAGCCATGTTAAGCGCCCACCACGAGCAATGATGGGTGAGAGCACCAGGAGTGGGGGCAGGAAGGTGGGGACCCAAGGGGCGGAGGACCCCCATCGCAAGGCCCAGGAGTCAAGCCAAGAGAAATGTGAAGACCCAACACCCACCCTATTACTGTGGTCACCAGGTCCCCGACTGGCAACCATTATCCCTCTACCGTGATCATGTGTGGTGGGGTGTAGTGCATTAAAATTGGGGAGACTGGCGGGGGTGGGCCGAGACGGACACGGGGCAATGATGACCCACAACCCTCACCCCCACTCAGGCCAACCAGCTCCCCAAAGCATGTACGAATGTATGTATGTGGTCTGCAAAGTCTTTTGTTCAACAGATATCTCACCACAGAGCCACCAAAAGATGACAAGAGCTGGTGTTTAGGCTTTGTTCACGTATATCATATCATATTTGTATGAAACATTTTACATGCATTAACTTTTGTCTGAATACACTAACCATAAAAAAAGAACAACATTTTTGCAAGTTCCGCTTCAGAATCATAATCAGAATCATCTTTACTTGCCAAGTATGTCAAAAACACACAAGGAATTTGTCTCCGGTAGTTGGAGCCGCTCTACTACGACAACAGACAGTCAATTGACAGAGAACACTTTTGAGACATTAAGACATTGAAAAAACAGTCACTGAGCAATAAAACCTTGCCAGTAATGTGGTAATTCCGGTACATTTATTTATTGACAGTCCTCTAGCAATTAAAGCAATTTGAAATGACTCCTAGAACAATAGTCCGGTGCAATGACCATTGTGCAAAGGGCGCAGAGCGCTTAAGTGTGGCAGTGAACCACGGTTTGTTGTTATTGATTGTGCGGCATGACTTAGTTGGTACACACACCTCTTCACAGAAACTCATAGGATGTGACAGTGTCCGTATATTCATCCAGGCTGCCAGCTGAAATTTCAAAGACACTCCAGTCTGTGCAGTCTAAACAGCTTTTAAATTCTCTCTTTGCTCATTGGTCCACTTTTTCACTGTTTTCACCGTAGGCTTTGCACATTTAAGTTATTGGCTGTATGTTGGTATTAAGCAGTGATCAGACGAGGGGGGGGGGGGGGGGGGGGTGGTGGCAGAACGAATGAATGAAAACAATGCAATGTTGAATATTAAAAAAAGAAACCTGTTACACTGAACATAATTATATAGTTATGGTGCTTGAAAACAGTTACACTTATTACATCCTGCAGTTTATGGAAGTTCACTTTTATTTATTTAAAAAAAAAAATAATAATAAAAATCGATGTATTAATTACATTGTAATAGGTCTCCTGCAGTTTATTACACACATTTTAATTATTACAATGCGTGAAATAAACCCCCAAAAATCTTAGGAACCAAAGGGGGGGGGGGTCCAGCAGAGAAAGTTTGGCATCCACTGACTTAACCTATCCATGACTGCCAGTTCGTACAAGCACACGCTCACATCCATTGCATGGATCCAGTGGTTTTGGGTCAGTAAGAACCAAAGCATGAACTGAAGCGCTAACCACTGCAGCTGAGCCAGCGGCAAACAAAGCAGCCAACTTACCCATCAGCTCTGGCCAAGAGAGACTAGGGAGCGTCGGTACCATCTATGTAACGCCTCTGAAAAATTTATTCTCATGCTAATTTGAATATTCCTCCAACACTATTTAGGCAAACATTGTATACATGTACAGTTATCTGATTCAACTAATCTCATCAATTACTTTTAGAAACCAAGCAAATTTACATGAAGGCCCTTTAAATAGGAAAAAAGATATCAGTCGCCTTTCATTTCATTTTCCTATAACTATACCATCTGATCAAAACAATCTCCCATTTACTATTTTTATTTTATTTTTTCCCCAATTTTCCTACCTTACAGTTCTCCATTTAATCCTGTGGACCGGCTTATACTCCCATGCTAGCCATCTTTATTTTGGTTAACACCTTACTTTTAACTACACATTACCAAAAATTCAAAACTTCAACATATTAACACAGAACAAATTACAGCTCCAGTAATGGTGCCATTGCATGCTTCATGCTCAGAAATCTGGTCATTTGGAGATCTAAAATATGTCAGAACTTACTTACGTAGTGTTCAACACAGCCTTGAGAAATGACATCACATGGTGAAGGTAGTTTTGCACATTAGTTGGTGTGACGTGTGTAAATAACACAGCATTATTCTTTTTACTATTAGCACTTTTATTTACATAAATATTTATGTGGGTTTAAAAAAAGGGTTGGAAACCCACACTACAATGAGAGAGGGGGTCCATCACTTCTTCTCAGGAGGCTCGGCTCCAGCTTCCAGTGTGGGCGGAACTTCCTTGTTCTCTCGGTGCGCGGGGAACACCTCCCACGGTGTGTTCAAGTCAAACTTCCTAAACTCCTGTGCCAGCTCCACTGGCTCGGCTACCACACGCTTCAGCTCATCATCGTAGCGCACCTGGCAGGACAGGTTCAATTATTGGACTTTCTTGTAAAATGTGCTTATAGTTTGAACTCATCTCACTAATGTTCTAACTCTTCAGTAGTATACAATGGAATGTCCAAATTTGAATGCCCCAAAAGTGGTACAGTTTAACCAAATTTTCTGCTAAAAATACAAATTAAATTTGGAATTCAAGCCCATTATCCGAAAATCTTTCAAACATTGTTTTGCATTTTTCAAATGACTTTACCAAGCAGATGCATACAATTAAATTACAACACTTAAATATGCTACCCACAACACACATTTGCAGCATTACTTCCAAAATGCTACAAAGTGACTATAACAGTACAGATGACTACATCACACTGCAAACACCTCCCTCTGCCCTCTCCATTACACATCTTTGAGGCTAAAGTAGCATTATACTAGTTGATATGTTACAGTTTCTAGGATTTTATGCCCCTAAAGTGATAAGTCTCCCTTTTTCTCTATAGAAAAAGCAAATGACCGTGGCAATCTTTCAAAACAAAATTCACCTTTGGTTTTTCTGCATCCACAGAAATAATAGAAACAGATGATGTAAACTGAAAACAAGTGATTCCTCTTGGAAAAATATTTTTAAAAAACAATACATGTAAACATGATCCCTGATTGCCTTCCACCGGGGTCCTTTCTTGTCATATGGGAAATAACTTGAAAATGGTGTGGCTCATGTTGTTTCATTGTTCGTGGCAATTAAAGTTGTTAAATATAGCAACCAAATCAAGTTAGCAACAGTGATTCTGCTTTTGTAAACTAGCTCTTCTCTGTTTGCAGCCATGTTGTTCATAGAAGCAGTGGACATCAGCAGGTATGGTATGCGCTTTGAACTAATGAAGCTACAAAAAATATTTTAAAGAAATGATCATGAAATATGAATTAGATTTATTCAATAAAAATAGACTAATCTCCCAGCCCTAACAGCGGCTAACTCTTTGTTATACATTGGAGTAAAAAAGTATTTAGTCAGGCACCAATTGTGCAAGCTCTCCCACTTAAAAAGCTGAGAGAGGCCTGTAATTTTCATCATAGGTATAACTCACCTATGAGAGACAAAATAAGAAGAAAAAATCCAGCAAATTACATTGATTTTTAAAGAATTTATTAGCAAATTATGGTGGAAAATAAGTATTTAGTCACCTACAAACAAGCAAGATTTCTGGCTCTCACAGACATGTAACTTCTTAAAGAGACTCCTCTGTCCTCCACCCGTTACCTGTATTAATGGCACCTGTTTGAACTCATCAGTATAAAAGACACCTGTCCACAACCTCAAACAGTCACACTCCAAACTCCACTATGGCCAAGACCAAAGAGATGTCAAAGGACACCAGATACAAAATTGTAGACCTGCACCAGGCTGGGAAGACTGAATCTGCAAGAGGTAAGCAGCTTGGTGTGTGTCAACTGTGGGAGCAATATAAGAAAATGGAAGACATACAAGACCACTGAAAATCTCCCTCGATCTGGGGCTTCCACGCAAGATCTCACCCTGTGGGGCCAAAATGATTACAAGAACGGAAAGCAAAAATCCCAGAACCACACGGGGGGACGTAGTGAATGACCTGCAGAGAGCTGGAACCAAATTAACAAAGGCTACAATCAGTAACACACTACGCCGCCATGGACTCAAATCCTGCAGTGCCAGACGTGTCACCCTGCTAAGCCAGTATATGTCCAGGCCTGTCTGAGGTTTGCTAGAGAGCATTTGGATGATACAGAAGAGGATTGGGAGAGCGTCATATGGTAAAAACTCAACTTGTCATGTTTGGAGGAGAAAGAATGCTGATTTGCATCCAAAGAACACCATACCTACTGTGAAGCATGGGGGTGGAAACATCATGCTTTGGGGCTGTTTTTCTGCAAAAGGGACCAGGACGACTAATCCATCTAAAGGAAAGAATGAATGGGGCCATGTATCGTGAGTTTTTGAGTGAAAACCTCCTTCCATCAGCAAGGGCATTGAAGATAAAACGTGGCTGGGTCTTTCAGCATGACAACGATTCCCAAACACACACCCCGTGCAACGAAGGAGTGGCTTCGTAAGAAGGTACTGGAGTGGCCTAGCCAGTCTCCAGATCCCAACCCCATAGAAAATCTTTGGAGGGAGTTGAAAGTCTGTGTTGCCCAGCGACAGGCCCAAAACATCACTGATCTAGAGGAGATCTGCATGGAGGAATGGGCCAAAATACCAGCAACAGTGTGTGAAAACCTTTTGAAGACTTACAGAAAACATTTGAACTCTGTCATTGCCAACAAAGGGTATAAAAGTTTTGAGATTACTTTTGTTATTGACCAAATACTTATTTTCTACCATAATTCAGAATGTGATTTTCTGGATTTTTGTTTTCTCATTTTGTCTCATAGGTGAGGTATACCCATGATGAAAATTACAGGTCTCTCTCATCTTTTTAAGTGGGAGAACTTGCACAATTGGTGGCTGACAAATACCTTTTTTCCCCACTGTACATCTGGCAGTCAGGAATGTTCAAATGTTACCTAAAGCATTGTCTGGAAAGGTTTTATGATGGCAACAGTTAAGAGCCTGGAACAAATTCACTGTTACATTATTTCCTAGAACTTTGGCAGTTCCGCTGTATTAGGAAGAAAAGTAGTTGGGTGCATATATTGCCTCTCAAAAGTCACCTCAACATATCCTGACAGAGGGAAGTCTTTCCGGAATGGATGACCCTCAAAGCCATAGTCTGTCAGAATGCGCCTCAGGTCAGGGTGGTTGGCAAAGAACACACCATACATGTCCCAAACCTTAAAGAGAAAAGAAAAAAAGCAACAACCTCACACATGCACAGTTGGGTATATGACTTGAGAACAGCTGAGAAAGTTCCCCCCCATGGCAAATGTATGGACTTGTGCAGTTGGTGATAGTAATGCGAATTGCGGCTCTTTTGGATCGGTTCACGTCACTCTTTCGGCTCCCAAACGGCTTTGTTACTAAATTTATTACTAAAAAATTTAAAATTATGTGTATTAACGTAAAAAAGCATGCAATATTTTTCCCATCATCATAAAAATATGCCCCCTCCTGCAGCCGTCACCTTATCGTGGTGGAGGGGTTTGTGTGCCCCAATGATCCTAGGAGCGAAGTTGTCTGGGGATTTAAGCCCCTGGTAGGGTCACCCATGACAAACAGGTCCAAGATGAAGGACCAGACGAAGCATGACTCAAAGAACCCCTTTTGATGCAAAAAAATAATTGGACCTCGTTTTCCCTCAACCCTCTGGAGTCAGGCCTGGAGGTGGGGCTCGATGGCGAGCACCTGGTGGCCGGGCATGCACCTATTGGGGCCGGCCGGGCACAGCCCGTAAAGGCAATGCGGGTCCCCCCCTCCCATGAACTTACCACCTGTGGGAGGGGTTAAAAGGGGGTTTGTTGGGAATGTCTGGCAGAGTGCCCTGTCAGAAGGATTTTCAACTCCCACATCTGGCAGAACTTTGAGCACATCCCGTGGAGCACATTGAGTCTGAGTGGACTATGTTCTGCGCCTCCATTGTTGAGGCAGCTGACCAGAGCTGTGGCTGTAAGGTGGTCGGTGCCTGTCGTGGCAGCAACAACCGAATCTGTTGGTGGACACCAGCTGTAAGGATCCCGCCTAGCTGAAGAAAGAGTCTATCGGGCCTTCTTGGCTTGAGGGTCTACAAAGGCAGCTGACGGGTACTGGCGAGCCAAGCAGAATGCAGCTTTGGTGGCCGCTAAAGCAAAAACTCTGGTGTGGGAGGATTTTGGTGAGGCCATGGAGAACGACTTTTGGGCGGCTTCAATGAAATTCTGGTCCAACATTCGGCGTCTCAGCCTGGAGAAGCAGTCCACCATCAACACTGTGTATAGTGGGGATTGGGAGCTGCTGACCTCAATTTAGGACTAGTGAGTCGGTGGGCGAAATACTTCGAAGACCACAATTCGAGGAAGCACAGTCTAGGGATTCTGAGGTGGCCTCTACTATCTCCGGGGTTGAGGTCAACGAGGTGCTTAAAAAGCTCCTCGTTGACAAGGCCCGAGGATGGATGAGATCTGACCCGGAGTTCCTACAGGCTCTGGATGTTGTAGGGCTGCCCCGGTTGACAGGTCTCTGCAACGTCATGTGGACATTGCTTCTGGATTGGCAGACTGAGGTGGTGGTACCCCTTTTTAAGAAGAGGGACCAGAGGGTGTGTTCCAACTAAAGAGGGGATTAATGGTAAGCTCTATTTGGGGGTGCTGGACAGGAGGGTCCGTTTGGAAGTCAAATCTCAGATTCCGGAGGAGCAGTGTTGTTTTCGTCCTGGCCGTGGCACATTGGATCAGCTCAAAAGCCTCAGCAGGGTTCTGGAGGGTAAATGGGAGTTCACCCAACCAATCTACATGTGTTTTGTGGACTTGGAAAAGGTGTTCGGCTGTGTCTGTTGGGGACCCCTGTGGAGGGCGCTTTAGATGTATGGGGTACTGGACCCCCTGATAAAGACTGTTTGGTCCCTGTACGAGAGTTTGATCCTTATTGCCGGCAGTAAGATTCCTCCGCCCAGGCTGCCCTGTGTCACCGATTCTGTTCATTACCTTCATGGCAGAATTTCTAGGCACAACCAAGGCGTTGAGGGGGTCCGGTTTGGTGAGGTCAGTATTACATCTCAGCTTTTTGCAGTTGATGTGGTTCTGATGGCTTCATCAAGCAGTGCTCTTCAACTCTCACGGGAGCGGTTCAAAGCGGCTGGGATGAAAATTATCACCTCCAAATCTGAGACCTTGGTCCTCATTCGGAAAATGGTAGAGTGTCCTCTCCAGGTTGAGGAGGAGCTTGTGCCACAAGTGGAGGAGTTCAAGTATCTCAGGGTCTTGTTCACGAGTGAGAGAAGAATGGAGCGGTGCATTGTCTGGAGTGATGCAGACTTTGTTGTGGTAAAAGGAGCTGAGCCGAAAGGTGAAGCTCTCAATTTACCGATCAAGCTACGTTCCTACCCTCACCTATGGTCATAAGCTGTGGGTCGTGATCAAAACAAAAAGATTGCGGACACAAGCGGCCAAAATGAGTTTCATTCGCAGGGTGTCCATGCGCTCCTTTAGACATAGGGTGAGAAGCTTGGTTATCAAGCTCAGAGTCAAACTACTGCTGATCCGCATTGAGAGGAGTCAGATGAGGTGGCTCGGGTATCTGATTACGATGCCCCTGGATGCCTCCCTGTTGAGGCGTTCCGGGCATGTCCCACCACGAGGCGGCCCCATGGATGACCTAAGATATGCTAGAGAGACATTTCTCTCAGCTGGCCGGGGATCGCCTCGGGATTCCCCTGGAAGAGCTGGACGAAGTGGCTGGGGAATGGGCAGTCTGGGTTTCCCCGCTTAAGCTGTTGCCCCCGTGACCTGACCTCAAATAAGCGGGATAAAATGGATGGCTGGATAAAAATATGCATTTATTCACTCTATATGGTGCAACAATAAACTAAATTCACTTAAGTGTGGAGCCACCTCGATAACAGATTTTTTTGCAGACTTTATACTGCCTTTGTAATAGAATTGAATCATCTTTATTGTCATGAACATGCATGCATGCGCATGAAATTTGTTCTCTGCATTTTTACCCATCACAGTGAACACACGCACACACTTGTTAATGGAAGACACTGGAGCAGAGGACAACTTAAGCACCCGGGGAGCGTTGTCAAAGTTTAAATGTGTCCAGATTTTACCCTCTTCCTGCTGTCACTCATTTTGTTAACTATTCCTTATCAGCGTGCTTGTGTTGTCTGTCGTGGCCTTTTGCTCTCTCTCTCGCTCATCTTCCTCATCTGTGTGCTCTGTAATGTATTGCTGCCTTCCTCTGCTTTGTGCAGTCAGAGACAGAGAGACGACGCCATACATATTGACCAATGACATGGTTCACTTCTACGATCCGGATCTTTAGAGCCGTTTCGTTCGCGGCAGACATCACTAGCTCGTGACTCACCTCCCTCTCGTACCAGTTGGCAGCTATGTGGACGGGAACAGCAGAGTCCACCGGTGTGAGTTCATCTGTGTATGTCTTAACTCGAATGCGAGAGTTGTAGCGTAGTGACAGCAGGTTGTACACAATCTGAAAACCAGCACACAATACATTGAACAACTGATGCTTTAATTAGTGCAAACAGCTGTCATCAAATTATGAATAGGTGGTTTGCTCTATGACAATGATAATACAAAGTGTGCTACTTTAAAGGAACTGCCTGAAGAGATCAGAGACAGAATTGTGGCAAGGCACAGATCTGGCCAAGGTTACAAAAAAAAGTCTGCTGCACTTAAAAGTTCCTAAGAGCACAGTGGCCTCCATAATCCTTAAATGGAAGACGTTTGGGACGACCAGAACCCTTGGACCTCCTTTATGCAATGTGAAGGGAAGCATACAGCTCTTCTCTCCTTACTCTGGGGAATATAACCACAACTTGAACATTCTTTTTTTATTTAAAATGAATATTTAATGTATTTATTTAGCATTATTATTAATTTGTTTTATTTATGTACAGCACTATTAAAGCTGCAGTCGTTTTAAAGTACTCTATAAATAAGGCTGAGTAGACAAGACACCAGGGTTTTAAATTGTGAGAAAAAGGCCTAACGTCTCCTTTGAGAGAACACAAAAAAAACTGCAGTACCTCAAAGCGGTTTTGACGTGTAGGAATGTCCACAGCGGTGAGGTCGATCATGTTTCTGAACTGAGCATTGGTGTGGTCCCTCAAGAAAGTCAGCACAGGGATCACGCCGTCAGGATGGATCATCACCTCCAGCTCATTATAACACGTCACCTAAACACACACATAGCTTAAAAAAAAAAAAAAAAACAACACCTAGACATTGATTATGTTACACTTGTTCTATGTGAGATTCACAGGATGCACATGTCTGGAAACAATGAGTCCCAGCCCTGGAACAATGAGCCACTGGAAATATCATCATGGAATACAGCTACAGTAATCCTCCGCTATATCACGGTTCTTGCTTCACGGTCCCGCTATATTGCAGATTTTTATTACAGTTGTTACTCTATTTTTTTATAATGTTTGTACATTAATTTTGTGTTATCCATTGCTCTTGCTCTAGTGTTTAGGCCTACGACAACAGTAATTGTTTTAGGACGATATATTTTCACAAAAACTATCACAAAGAATAGTATCGTTGATTTTTTTAATGCCACAGATAATGAGAGATTAATAACTTAACTATGTAAAATAACTTGATTCTAAAGAATATTGAACATTGGCATTGTAATGTAGAACAATAAGTACAATATCTTCAATAAATAAAAAATAAATAAAACAGGCAGGCTCTGTTCACAAAAATTTACTTAAAGGCCCCATATTTTGGCTATTTAGACCTCCAAACAGTGACTAACATGGACTTAGTATCAAAGTGTCAGTTTAATTTTCAAAAACACTTTGGTTTTGTCATACCAATGTCCAGAAAAGGCCCCTCTGACAGTTACTTCTGTTTGACCCAGTTTTGTATCTGCTTTGTCCATATTTGGCTAGGACCACCCCCTTTCCTGATTGGTTGGTAGAAGACAACCATCACTACTTGTGAGAGCATAGATGTTTGTTATGTTGAAAGCGCTGGCTCGGGAGTGGAGATGTTCGCTAGTGATGTAGATAAGCTCGAGAAATTCTAATGACCTGATTTCAGGCCACCCGGCAGAAAAACGTCTGTCACTCAGAATGTGTGGACGATTTTAATTCCTATTTCACGTTTACTGAGGCACCATAGAAACAATATAACATTGCAAATATGAGAAACAGTTGGTTGGGTAAAATACAGGAAATAAACATTTGGCAAAGAAGTAGAGTCATTAACCCACTAAAGTGGCCAAAATAAATATCCACAGAGAAGAGTGTTCTTAAAAAGCCACCGAAATTTTAATGATTTAAAAAATAAATAAATCACCATGTATGTAAAATAAGGCCTGCCCTCGAGCTGCAGGACTGTGAGACCTTCACCCACATACATGTACAGGTCAAGGCCATTTTGAGCTTTGTGCCAATGGTGACGCTAACATAGGCAGTTCATTGTTGTCAACGCATTACGTGTGTGGACAGCAAAAAAATAAAAATTGGCCAACAGAAATGTGACAAACTCAAGACAAAAAATTGGCAGCATGTTGCAATGGAATTGTAAGTTAACTGTTTAAGTTAATGGCAAGAAGGAAGAAGCTGTTGGAATGTCTGTTTGTTTTAGTTTGCATTGTTCGGCAGCACCCACGTGAGGGAAAGGGCTGGAAGAGGTGGTGACCAAGATGTGGACGGTACAAGAGGATTTTGCATCCTCTTGTCTTAGTTGAAGTTGAAGGTCTCGATGGTTGATACAGGGCAGTTGGACAGCATGAGGGGCAGCTGTGACCAAGGATGACTCCCTAAGTCCACAATCATCTTTACAGTCTTGATCGTGTTCAGCTCCAGGTGGTGTCGGCCGCACCACAGCTCCAGCGGCTCCACAGACTTTTCACCGTCTTTGATGACGCAGATGACTGTGGTGTCGACGCTGAGGTGGAGAACCTTGGAGGATAGGAGTTCAGGGACGATGGTGTTGAACGTGGAGCTGAAGTCCACAAACAGGATCCTCGCGTAGGTCCCCGCGCCGTTGAGATGTTCCAGGATGAAGTGCAGTCTCATGTTGACTGAATCATCCGTGGACCTGTTTGCTCGGTAAGCAAACTGCAGGGGGTCCAGCAGGGGACCTGTGACGCTCTTGAGGTGGTCTAGCACGAGGCGTTCAAAGGACTTCATGACCACAGATGTCAGGGCGACAGGCCTATAGTCATTCAGACCAGCGTTTGCAAGTTTCTTGGGGACTGGGATGATGGTAGAGCGTTTGAAACAAGATGGTACTTCTCACAGTTCCAGAGATCTACTTGCTCCCGTCTTCACACAGATATTCATCTGTGTGAAGACGGGAGCGAGCTGGTCCGCGCAGACTTTGAGGTAGGATGGAGACCCAAGGTCTGGGCCTGCCGTTTTGTTAATCTTTTATTGTTTGAAAATGCGTCTCACATCCTGTTTGCGGATGGTCAACGCAGAGATTCAGAGGTGTGATGGTGGTCGGTGGTGCGGCTGGGTGGTTGTGGGGTGTAAAGGTGTCCTTTTCAAATATGCAGAAGAAGGTGTTCACGTCGTCGGGTTGGGGGGGTTGGTCGCTTATAATTGATTAGCGATTGTAATGCATGCCAGACTGATTTAGGGTCGTTAGCGGTAAACTGTTTTAAACTTTACTGCATAGTTTCTCTTTGCAATGTTAATTTGTTTAGTCAGGTGGTTTCTAGCGCGATTATACAGGGCCCTATCCCCACTTCGATATGCGTCCTCTTTAGCATGGCAAAGTTAAGTTTGGCAGGGAACCACGGCTTGTTGTTACTGAACATGCGAAATGACTTTGTTGCTACACACGTCTTCACAGAAACTGATATCGGATGTGACAGTGTCCATATATTCATACAGGCTGCCAGCTGAATTTTCAAAGACACTCCAGTCTGTGCAGTTTAGACAGCTTTGAAGTTCTCTTTGCTTCGTTGGTCCACTTTTTCAATGGTTTCACCTTTGGCTTCGCGCATTTAAGTTCTTGTCTGTATGTTGGTATTAAGTGAATTAAGCAGTGATCAGACGAGCCCAGAGCTGCACGAGGTATGGCACGGTATGCGTTATTTAGCGTAGTATAGCAGTGGTCTAAAATGTTATTTTCCCTGGTAGGACAGTCAATGTGATGCTTGTATTTAGGGAGTTCGTGGTTGAGTTTAGTTTTGTTAAAGTCCCCACGAATAATGAGAGGTGAGTCTGGGTGTTTTTTTTCCCCCAATTTCATTTCGAGGAGAGTAGAATGGCTTACAGTTCAAAAACAGCGACTCCAAATCCAGGCTGCGGTATGTGCTGAGCTCCATGATGTCAGTACACCATTTTTCATTGATATAGAGGCATATCCCGCCGCCTTTTGTTTTCCCCAATAACTCCATGACGCGGTCTGCCCAGTGAAGATGGAAGCCGGGAAGCATTACGGCACCATTGGGGCCGAGTTGACAAAGCCAAGTCTCCATAAAACACAGGGCGGCGGAACGTCCGAAGTCTTGACTGGTCTTTGTCAGAAGATGAAGGTCTTGACTGGTCTTTGTCAGAAGATGAAGCTCGTCCATTTTGTTGGGTAGGGAGCGTAGATTCGCGAGGTGGATCAACGGGAACGTCAATCTGGACACTCTCTTCCAGAGCTCAACTTTGATGCCGGCGCGCTTCCCCCTTCGGCGCCAGCGTCTCCATTCACCATAGACCGAAGCCGCCACCCCGGTGTGTAACTCGAGGGGGGGGGGGGAACTGAGCGGATTTGCGAAAGTTGGTGAAAGAAAGTCTGAGGTAGACTCTCCCTGATGTTCAGTAATTCCTCCCTTCTGTGAGTCACGTAATGTCTCCAAAGATGAACGAAAACCACAAAAACAAAGACAATACTAGAGAGGACGTAACCGAGGCGTCCACACGGATAACCGCCATCTAATGATAGGACTTCTGTACAAGTATATTCACAAATTAGAAACCTTTATCATACATTTAGCACGTTTCAATTCAATCAAACAGTTGACTTCACCTCAAAACCTTCACTTCTAAATCAACCTAGTGTAGCGTTGCAGAGGAATATACAGTGGGTACGTAAAGTATTCAGACACAGTTAAATTTTTCACTCTGTTATTTTTCAGCCATTTGCTAAAATCATTTAAGTTAATTTTTTTGCTAAAATCATTTAAGTTCATTTTTTTTCCTCAATGTAAACACAGCACCCCATATTGACAGAAAAAAAATTGTTAACATTTTTGCAGATTTATTAAAAAGGAAAAACTGAAATATCACACAGCCATAAGTATTCAGACCCTTTGCTCAGTATTTAGTAGAAGCATCCTTTTGAGCTAATCCAGCCATGAGTCTTTTGGGAATTCTGCAAGTTTTTCACAACTGGATTTGGGGATCCTCTGCCATTCCTCCTTGCAGATCCTCCCCAGTTCTGTCAAGTTGGATGGTGAACATTGGTGGACAGCCATTTTCACGTCTCTCCAAAGATGGTCAATTGGGTTTAAGTCAGCGCTCTGGCTGGGCCATTCAAGAACAGTCACGGAGTTGTTCTGAAGCCACTCCGTTATTTTAGCTGTGTGCTTAGGGTTATTGTCTTGTTGGAAGGTGAACCTTTGGCCCAGTCTGAGGTCCTGAGCACTCTGGAGAAGGTTTTCGTCCAAGATATCCCTGTACTTGGCCGCATTTATCTCTCTTTCGATTGCAACCAGTTGTCCTGTCTCTGCAGCTGAAAAACAACCCCACAGTATGATGCTGCCACCACCATGCTTCACTGTTGGGACTGTATTGGACAGGTGATGAGCAGTGCCTGGTTTTCTCCACACATACCGCTTAGAATTAAGGCCAAAAAGTTCTATCTTGGTCTCATCAGACAAGATAATCTTATTTCTCACCATCTTGGATTTGTTGGAAGTATGACTCTATTTCTTACCCGTATTGAACCACTATCGCCACACTTCCTGATGAGTGTTCGTTGCTTTTCCAATGAAAATAACCAAAGAATGAACTCACACTCGTTGCAATTTGATCCGTATTCATGTCCGGAACTCAATATGATTACAGGATGACAGAATTCTGGGCCTCTCTCTCCCTGCTACCGGAACCATGTCCACGACAGAGACGAGAGAAAAAAAGCACCTCTCCCTTTATAGGTTTGGCTAAACACACAATGAGTTGATAAAAACAGTAACCCTCATGAAACTTGGTTGAGAAATTATCAGGTCTTTGGTCTTTCCAGAGATGTTCAATTGGATTCAAGTCTAGGCTCTGCCTGGGCCTCTCAAGGACATTCACAGGCTGCTCCTGAAGCCACTTGTCATCTTGGCTGTGTGCTTTGGGTCATTGTCGTGTTGGAAGGTGAATCGACGCCCTAATCTAAGTTCCAAAGCACTCTGGAGCAAGTTCTTGAAGTATTTATCTATATTTGGCAGCTGTCATCTTACCCTCTGCAGACTAGTCGCCCAGTTCCTGCAGCAGAAAAACAGCCGCACAGCAGAAAAAGAGCCCCAAAGCATGATGCGGCCACAACCATGCTTCACAGTCGGGATGGTGTTTGCCAGGTGATGAGCAGGGACTCTTCTTCTGACGCTTGCAATTTAAGTCAAAAAGCGTTATTTTGGTTTCATCAGACCAGAGAATTTTGTCTGAGAATCTTTATTTATTTTTTTAATCCTGTCCTATTCAGCGGCATGGCCTTGCAGAAAGATGGATCTATATGCCTTTGTGCTAGAACAGTTTTGCTGTGCAACCAGGGAGTTTGAAATACTCCATCTGCTTATTTTAAGATTTTTTTTTGTTTTTCTTGTTTATTGAAAATGCAGCTGGACAGAAAAGGGTTTTAGGGGACAAACAGAGGGACAAAGTGGACAAGGGGACTAGGGGTGAAAACCACAGCAGAACAATAGTGAGACAGTCTAGATATTTGAACACAAGTAACATTACAACAGTTATTTGTAGATTGGGGGGACACCCGGTGAGGACATGCAATAACTAACCAAGAGAACCAGATAAAAGGGGACAGAAAAGGGTAGGACAGGATGTGGGATAGTTGAATTTTAAACATAAAATTATGTGGCTCGCGAAAGCAAATCAAAATTGCTCATTGTGTTCTGGTGTAATACCATTGAGATATTTGCAAGCATTTTTTTGTTACCAATCCCCCTTTGAAAAAAAAAAATAGTTGAAGAACATGTTTTTAATCGGCTTCTGATTTCAAAACTGGTTATTCATCAATGCGTTGTGTATACTGTATGTAATAACAGTGTATGAGGTAATCTTTCATTTATATGGGTTTAGTCGTAGCGGCCCTCCGAGGGAAGTCATAACTACGATGTGGCCCGTGACAAAAATGGGTTTGACACCCCTGGTCTAAATGATTGGCTGGCGACCAGTTCAGGGTGTACCCCACCTCTCGCCCGAAGATAGCTAGGATAGGCTCCAGCACGACCATAAACCTAGTGAGGACAAGCGGTACAGAAAATGGATGGATGGATAAATGTAAACACGAGTTGCCTTAATGCAGTGATTCCCAACCAGTGTGCCGGGGGGGTGTCACAGTGTGCCGTGAGCCCTCTTCAGGTGTGCCGTGGGAAATTATCAAAATTTACTTAATTGCTCCAAAAAATGTATTTCCAAGAAATAATGTATCTTTATTCATCTATTTATGCCAGTGAGACATAGTGACAGACATAAAGAAATGCTCTTCTATTAGATGGCAGGAGTACATACAAAAATTAATATATCCACTTTTTGTAACATTTCTGTTTGTTGATGTGCTGTGGGATTTTTCAATTGTAAAATATGTGCTTGGCTCCATAAAGGTTAAAATCATTGTCTTAATGGTAACGACGACCTTCCCAACATGGCAGCTACGGATGGATTTGGGTGCTTCCTAGTACCAAATCCATTGCCAAAGGCGAACGGCTTGACAAAAAACTGTTACTGTACCAAAAATAGCATGTTCCAGACTCCAGAGACTTGTTTGAATTCCTCAGTTAACACTGCCGCCATATGGCCCTCTCTCTTTTGCTCTGCGAGTCTCTGTACAATAGACAATAGATATATCATCACGTCAATGCCCCACATTCAACATGGCCTGCCACGTCTTTTGAAATTGATCTATTTTTTTTGTATACCTGTGATTTGGGAATACATCAGTCCCATTCTCTGCCTGGATGTTTTGGGGATGTGGGAGGAAACCGGAGTACCAGGAGAAAACCCACGCAGGCATGGGGAGAACATGCAAACTCCAAACAGCCGAGGCCGGATTTGAACCTGGGTCCTCAGAACCGTGAGACAGAACTGTCAGGGCAATTTTGGAACTAATAGACTTTGTCAACTACACTCTAAGTGACAAATGGAAACTATTTTTGGACACATTGTTCAGTCCCAACTGTCCGTTTTGTCCAATATAGGGCTCAGTTTTATCGAGGTTTCACTGGATATAAAACTAGGCTCAGCTCTCAAGTCTCAAACGCTGTAGGCGTGTCGCTGAGAGCTCTGAAAATCCTGCCTCTCCTCTCACTCAAATACACTATCTTTCTTCTCTCACGGCTCCTTTCCAGCAATGGAGATAGCACACTTTCACGGGCTGCAGAGAAGCAGCCTCTGACACGATCTAGTAACCATAATCCGCGCTGGCAGGACAATTTTCCCCTCCTTTGAATCTCAGCGGACAACGTGCTTCTGTGGCCGCCGAATGGCGCTCCATAAGTGGCCAAAGCCACGTGACGCTCACTGGTCCCCCGGATGGATTTTTGGGCGAGGTCAAGGGAAGGAGGCTGTCAGACTAACACTGTTGTACTGGACCAACAGATTCTAACCGCTGGCGGCAGATCTCGTTCATTTCGCCGTTGCCTTGGAACACACAAGGTGCGTGGGACCCAGACAGCAAGACACAAATAACAACACACTTTACACTACAGGGAAAATGTATTTTTTGGAGTTGTGGGCATAATTTAATGGCCAATTGTATGCTATACTGCTAGAACTAGGTTCAGTTATTTATGAACAAGTAAGTGGTCAATTCCGCCAAATGGCCACTGCGTGGAATAAGGGTGCTCGGAGTTTATATAGTGGGGTACACGCCGCAGCCCCGTGACATCACAGGCCTAGTTTTTAGCCCCACCCACAAAATCAGGAACATTTTGGTGAAAGAGTTTTAAGCCATAATCAACAATTTAATACTAGTGTTCTCAGTCTTTGCACATGTATTCAGTACTTCAAACAGATTTAACATATTTTTTAAACTAAAGAGAGTTTTTGGTCGCACTGTGTTTTGATGCCATCATGTTGAAGAATAAATACAATTTTCTAATTCCATTCCAGGGTGAGCTGGAGCCTATTCTACCTACCATTGGGCAAGAGGTACACCATGGACCCTGGACTGGTCACTTGACAATTGCAGGAACCATTTAGACAAATCCCATGGACGCCCATGGACATTTAACAGTCTTCAATTAACCTAACATACATGTTTTTGGGAATGTGGGTATGTGTGGAGTACCCTAAGAAAACCCACGCAGCACTGGCAGAACATACAAACGCCACACAGACCAGAGGGAAGATTCAAACCCCAAATCTCAAAACTGTGAGGCAGACGTGCCAACAACTACGCCAAAGCGCTTCCGATATTCCGGACTCCAGTGGTAAATATTGCTTTAAAGTCAAATAAATAGGAAAATCCACCAGCATGATCAAGTGGATTGTCATCCACATTTGAGGTACCCTTGTATAATAAAACTGAGGCCGTTGGAAGACGTGCCAAAGCACAACAGTTCTGCTAAGGACAGGATTCAGTAGAGAGCCCCTGTGGAGGCTGCATGCATACAGAAGTAAGACTTCAGGGATGTCTCAATAAAGTTGTTCTCAATAAATGGTGTCCCAATAATATCATCCCACATAACCATTCACATTTTCATTTGGATCAGGGTGCACTTAATGCTGCACTGAAACATACCTGAATCTGCTGGATGTATTTGGGCATCATCTCAGCCACATACTCCCCAAATGCTGTCAGTTGGTTGTGGGCGACTGCATCCTTGGGCCGCATGGTGGCTGTGGAGAAGGCATGAAGAGGTAAAAAGATGTTCATAAGACGAAGTAACACATTGACCTCTAACTTCACAGGCAGATCTTTTAAATAAACCTGCAATTGTTACTGTGAATCAATACTTTGGAGTTCCATTTAAAAATACCGATTTTGTAAGAATATTTAGATTGATTGTTTGAATAATTGCATGTACCCAAACAACAGCCTGTTTCATGATTTGAGGTTATGGGTGTCCTGTTTAGGAGTTCCGATCCTACTGAAGCGACAAAAAGAAATTTGTCCAAATGTGCCATAGTCCATCACTAACCTAAGTTAATGTCGTGGTTGTTTCCTGCAGTTCCACCTGCTCACATCCCTGCTTCCTGCTCGCTCCTTGTCCCGACGGTCCACCCTCTCACCTTGGATATCCTTACCCTGAGCCAACCTTCAATAAACTATTCTAAATCTACTCCCGCCGCTTCAGTCTGCTTTTGGGTCCAGTCAAAGCTGATACGAATTAGTATCGTGACAGAATACTCTGGCCATCATGGACCCAGCAACATCAAAAGCGTAGAGGGAAGCGCTCACCCATCAGGACACGCAAATAGGCAGACAGGACAAAGCCCTCCGCGAGATCATGGAATCTTTGAATACCCTCACACAACAAGTATCCCTTCGGTCATCCGAGAGCCACTTCAGCAATCCTTCCGTGAGTATTGCTCCCGAGCCCACAGCCTCCGATCAACCCCACCTCCTGTACAAAGAGCCACACGTTCCTCCTCCGACTGTACTCTGGGGACCTAGGATCATGTAGCCAATTTTTATTAAACTGCTCATTAGTCTTTGACCTTCAACCATTTAGTTACCCCACAGACCAATGCTGCCTCTTGTCCATCACTGTTTGGAGTCCATTCTGTCACTCCCATTGTCTTCTCCTGGCCATTCCTCCCTCCAGTAAACCTCCGCCACCTGCCACACCTGTCGATCTCTCCCGGGTTCCGGAGAAATACCACAACCTTTCGCCAGTGTTCAGTAAAGATCTTGCCATTTCACTCCCCTCCACCGCCCCTATGACTGCGCCATTGACCTCCAGCCCTGTGCCCCTCTCCCTTCCAGCTGCCTGTTTAACCTGTCCCATCCTGAAAAGGAAGCTATGGAGGAGTATATCCGCGACTCCCTTGCCTCAGGACTCATCTGCCCCGCCTCTTCTCCACTGGGGGGCGGATTCATTTTTGTCAACAAGAAAGATACCACTCTCCGCCTTTGTATTGACTTCCGTGGTCTCAATGACAGTGAAAAATAAAGCCCCCCTGCCACTAATTGACCCATCCTTTGAACCCCTCTGCAACATTCAAATATTCACCAAGTTGGATCTACGCAACGCGTATCATCTCATCCGCATTCGAGAGGGGGACGAATGGAAGACTGCCTTCAACACTCCCCTCAGACACACAGCACCTGGTCATGGCTTTTGGATTAACCAACGCCCACGCAGTTTTCAAACCACCAACGACGTCCTCCGTGACATGCTCAACCGGTTCGTCTTTGTATATCTTGACGACGTCGTCATCTTCTCTCGCTCCCTGACGTACATCACCAGCATGTCTGCCAAGTCCTTCAGCGCCTATTCGAAAGCCGCCTTTTTGTTAAACCAGAGAAGTGTGAATTCCATCTCTCCTCCATTCACGTCTTAGAATACATCATTGCAAAGGGTCAGTTACAACCTGACCCGGCTAAGATCCAAGCCGTTGTCGACTGGCCTATTCCCTCCACCCGCAAGGAGCTGCAACGATTCCTCGGCTTCGCCAATTTCTACCGTCGGTTCATGCTTGACTACAGCAAGGTTGCTGTCCCCCTCACCAGTCTCACCTCAACCAGTTCCCCTGCCGCATCGCAAGCATTCGAACGCCTTAAGGAACTATTCACCAGTGCCCCCATCTTGAGACACCCCGGCCCTTCCCTGCAGTTCATCGTGGAAGTTGACGCCTCTGACATGGGAGCTGGAGCCGTCCTCTCCCAGCGAGACCCTGTGTCCCAAAAATTACATCCCTGTGCTCTGAAGGTAACACAGTCATCTTCACCATCATAGCTCGTTTCTCCAAGTGTGTCCATTATGTACCCCAAGTTGCCCTCTGCTTTTGAAACTGCCAACCTCTTAGTCCTCCACATATTCAGGCTTCATGGCATTCCAATAGACATCGTCTCAGACAGAGGTCCTCAGTTCTCCTCCCATGTCTGGAAGGAGTTCTGCAAGGCGGTGGGCGCAGCAGCCAGTCTGTCTTCTGGCTACCACCCCCAATCCAACGGCCAGATAGAGCGGGCGAACCAGAGCCTGGAATCTGCTCTTCACTGTGTTGCCGCTCGCAATCCTGCCTCCTGGAGCACCTTCCTTCTGTGGGTGAAATATGCCCATAACTCCCTCGCCAGCTCCGCCACAGGTATGCCTCCATTTATGGCCTGTTACAGTTTCCAACCTCTGTTATTTAAGGAACAGAAGCATATGGTGGGGGTTTCCGCAGTGAGGGAGCACCTACTATGGGTCCAATCCGTATGGGCTGCTCTGACTCGTTCTGCTGAATCTCCATCGCTCTCCCATGGCAGAAGACAAGGCTGGTCAGATGGTTTGGATCTCCTCCCGTAACCTCCCTCTCCAGACTGAATCCTGAAAGCTCATTCCAAGTTTCATTGGTCAACTTCCCTATCATCAAAATCATCAACACCACCTCTGTACAGTTAAAACTTCCCCTATCTCCTAAGATCCACCCAACATTTCCCTCAAGCCCGTCTCCACCAGTGCCCTTAACCCCCCACCTCTCTCTCCCCCAGCAAATCAGCACCACCTTGACCGCGCACCACATCAGGACTCATCACTCCCATTGTGGTACACGGGCAGACCCTCACTCTCTTGTACGCAAGACACTTGCTTTCCCGAAATCATACTTACGTCGTGTTCTCCTTCGTCTCCAGTGCTCCTTCCGTGCCCCCGCCTCGATGTTCGCTCCAGCCACGCCGCCAAGCTACCCCACCTGCTCACGTCCCGACGGTCCACCATCTCACCTTGGATATCCTTACCCTGAGTCAACCTTCAATATACCATTCTAAATCCACTCCCTCTGCTTCAGTCTGCTTTTGGGTCCAGTCAAAGCTGATTTAGTACGAATTAGTATCATGACAGTTAATGCATAAGTCAAGCCATAATTACAGTAAATGTGGATAGAAACACTTCTAGACCGCAAATACAAAACAATCACATGGAAATACAGTAAGTATGACAGTCATTACCTCAAAATGTCATGTGTTGGGACTGTCATAAACTGACGTATTACAAAGCATAACCCAATATAGCTTTAACGGTCAGATGACAAATGTTATGCGGTCAGTTAAAATTCATATTTGCATTGTTTATGTTATGTAATACATGCACGTAACTTCCAGAAAGTTTTAAACGATAGTTTAGCTAAAAAAACAAACAATTTTATTATGCATATTGAGCCCTCCCCGAACATACCCGAAGCTCAAGACACCGGGGTGCGGTTACTCTATCCACCGAAAGGGCTACCGGAAGTGACATTGCAATTGCCAAACAGCGCGCTACACTCTATACGGAGGAAGATTTCGACATACAGGAACACCCAACTGAACTTGGCAACGTCATACCGTACGTTTGAGGCAATCAGGAGGTCAGAACCTGACGGTGATGACGACGAGCAGCCAAGTAGCAGCAGTACAACAGAAAAAGAGAGTGGCCATTGGGTCCACGTGACGGTATGCCAAAAGCACGTCTTTTTATACAGTCATGGCATGAAATAATCACACCGCAGAGATGCCAATATTTTTTAGCACGACTATATGCATTATATATTCATACATTTCAGTGACACGACACAAGCGTTTACATAATATTCATTATACCTATATATTGTGTGCCCCTCGCTGGAGTAGCGTTATAACACACCGCACAGAAAGTCTTTGCCATGTCTGTTGGCTTGTCAAATAAGCAAAAGTACAGACGACAGTACTGAAAAGTACTGCGTGGGTCTTTTTTTCCTACTGCCCAGTGGATAGTAACCATAATAGGCGTAGGTATATACAAGGAAATCCACACCGCTTCGTTGCGGCACCGTGGCGGCTGCAAGATTTTGTTCTGTTGCTGGCGGTTGAGGTCCCGATGGCCTTAGGAAAAGCTGGTTTCAGCCTCGACCTCTGTATCCAATACTTTCTGCCAGGTCTTTCTCAAAACACACCGGTTCGAAGTGATAGGCACAGATTTTGGAATGCTTTCTAGGTACCCATAGCTGATCATGTTTCTTCCCCTGTCGATTTGACTTTCCCTATCCACTGGTCACTTATTCGTTTTTCACTTGGAAAGCCCAAAAAAAACTTTTGCCACTCGTTGCAACTCCTTGCCACCAACGGCATGGAACAATAGCACACAATGCCGAATGAACAGGCTGTTTGGCTCGTGTGAGGTCACAGTGCCGGATAGAGCCGAAGACCGGAAGGCGCTAGATGCAAAAAGCAGAAGGCGCATTCTGCATCATATTTATCGATGTAACTGCTGTATATTTGCTATATAATAACTTCGAAATGGCAGACGTGGTTTTTAAAGGGGTTCTAGAATTATCAAGAAAATTTTTAACATCTTTGTCCTCTGACCTTTAAGGAAGCCAAACTTAGTTTGACCCAAGAAACTAAACTACAATTGTATTAAAGAAATGGTGACATTGCTCGATATGATTCAACCTAAGACTACGGTAAGAGAAAGTCCATCCATCCATCCATCTTCTACCGCCTATCCGAGGTCAGGTCACGGGGGCAGCAGCTCCAGGAGGGACGCCCAGACTTCCCTTTCCCCAGCCACTTCATCCATCTCTTCCGGGCGGTTCCCGAGGTGTTCCCAGGCCAGCCGAAGGAAGTAGTCTCTCCAGCGTGTACTGGGTCGTCCCCGGGGTCTCCTCCCGGTGGCACGTGCCCGGAACACCTCACCAGGGAGGCGTCCGGGAGGCATCCGAATCAGATGCCCCAGCCACCTCATCTGGCTCCTCTCGATGTGAAGGAGCAACGGCTCAACTCTGAGATCCTCCCGGATGACCGAGCTTCTCACCCTATCTCAAAGGGAGAGCCCAGACAACCTGCTGAGGAAACTCATTTCGGCCGCTTGTATCCGGGATCTCGTTCTTTCGGTCACGACCCACAGCTCGTGACCATAGGTGAGGGTAGGAACGTAGATCGACCGGTAAATCGAGACCTTCGCCTTTCGGCTTAGCTCCTTCTTTACCACAACGGATCAATACAAAGTCTGCATCACTGCAGACGCTGCACCGATCCGCCTGTCGATCTCCCGTTCCATTCTTCCCTCACTCGTGAACAAGACCCCAAGATACTTGAACTCCTCCACTTGGGGCAGGATCTCATCCCCGACCCGGAGAGGGCACGCCACCCTTTTCCGACTGAGGACCATGGTCTCAGATTTGGAGGTGCTGATTCTCATCCCAGCCGCTTCACACTCGGCTGGGAACTGCTCCGATGAGAGTTGGAGGTCACGGCTTGATGAAGCCAACAGAACTACATCTGCAAAAAGCAGAGATGCATTACTGAGGCCACCAAACCGGACCCCCTCTACGCCTCGGCTGCGCCTACAAATTCTGTCCATAAAAGTTATGAACAGAATCGGTGACAAAGGGCAGCCTTGGCGGAGGCCAACCCTCACCGGAAACGAGTCCGACTTACTGCCGGATATGCGGACCAAACTCTGACTCCGGTCGTACAGGGACCGAACAGCCCGTATCGGAGGGTTCGGTACCCCATACTCCCGAAGTACCCCCCACAGGACCACCCGAGGGACACGGTCGAACGCCTTCTCCAAGTCCACAAAATACATGTAGACTGTTTGGGCGAACTCCCATGCACCTTCGAGGACCCTGCCAAGGGTGTAGAGCTGGTCCACTGTTCCACGGCTAGGACGAAAACCACACTGCTCCTCCTGAATCTGGGATTCAACTTCCCGACGGACCCTCCTCTCCAGCACCCCTGAATAGACCTTACCAGGGAGGTTGAGGAGTGTGATCCCTCTGTAGTTGGAACACACCCTCGGGTCCCCCTTCTTAAAAAGGGGGACCACCACCCCAGTCTGCCAATCCAGAGGCACTGTCCTCGATGTCCACGCGATGTTGCAGAGGTGTGTCAACCAGGACAGCCCTACAACATCCAGAGCCTTGAGGAACTCCGGGTGAATCTCATCCACCCCTGTGGCCTTGCCACCGAGGAGCTTTTTAACCACCTCGGTGACCTCAACCCCAGAGATAGGAGAGCCCGCCTCAGAGAACCCAGACTCTGCTCCCTCATGGGAAGGCGTGTCGGTGGAATTGAGGAAGTATTCTCCCCACCGGCTCACAACGTCCCGAGTCGAGGTCAGCAGCGCCCCATCCCCACGATACACAGTGTTGATGGTGCACTGCTTTCCCCTCCTGAGACGTCGGATGGTGGACCAGAATTTCCTCGAAGCCGTCCGGAAGTCTTTCTCCATGGTCTCACCGAACTCCTCCCATGCCCACGTTTTTGCTTCAGCGACCACCAAAGCTGCATTCCGCTTGGCCAGCCGGTACCCATCAGCTGCCTCAGGGGTCCCACAGGCCAAAAAGGTCCGATAGGACTCCTTCTTCAGCTTGACGGCATCCCTCACCATTGGTGTCCACCAATGGGTTCGGGGATTTCCGCCACGACAGGCACCAACCACCTTACGGCCACAGCTTCGGTCGGCCGCCTCAGCACTGGAGGCGCGGAACATGGTCCACTCAGACTCGATGTCCCCCGCCTCCCCCGGAACATAATCAAAGTTCTGTCGGAGGTGGGAGTTGAAACTCCTTCTGACAGGGGATTCCGCCAGACGTTCCCAGCAGACCCTCACAATACGTTTGGGCCTGCCACGTCGGACAGGCATCTTCCCCCACCATCGGAGCCAACTCACCACCAGGTGGTGATCAGTTGACAGTTCCGCCCCTCTCTTTACCAGAGTGTCCAAGACATGCGGCCGCAAGTCCGATGACACGACCACAAAGTCGATCATCGAACTGCGACCTAGGGTGTCCTAGGAAGTCCCCCAGCAGAACGATGGAGTGCTCTCCAGCACCCCCCTCCAAGGCCTCCAAAAAGGATGGGTACTCTGAACTGCTGTTTGGTACATAGGCACAAACAACAGTCAGGACCCGTCCCCCCACCCGAGACTACCCTCTCGTCCACCGGGGTGAACCCCAACGTACAGGCGCCGAGCCAGGGAGCAATAAGTATACCCACACCTGCTCGGCGCCTCTCACCGTGGGCAACTCCAGAGTGGAAGAGAGTCCAACCCCTCTCGAGAGGACTGGTACCAGAGCCCAAGCTGTGCGTGGAGGCGAGTCCGACTATATCTAGTCGGAACTTCTCGACTTCACACAGCAGCTCGGGCTTCCGTGCCAGAGATGTGACAGTCCACGTCCCTAGAGCGAGCTTCTGTAGCTGGGGATCGGATCGCCAAGGTCCCCGCCTTCGACCACCGCCTTCGGCCACCGCCCAGCTCGCACTGCACCCGACCCCTATGGCCCCTCCCACAGGTGGTGAGCCCATGGGAAGGGGGACCCACGTTCCCCTTTCGGGGTGTGCCCGGCCGGGCCCCATGGGTGCAGGCCCGGCCACCAGGCGCTCTCCTTTGAGCCCCAACTCCAGTCCTGGCTCCAGAGGTGGGCCCCGGTGATCCGCGTCCAGGCAAGGGAAACCTGAGTCCATAATTTGTCTTCTTCATAAGGGGTATTTGAGCCATGCTTTGTCTGGTCCCTCACCTAGGACCTGTTTGCCATGGGTGACCCTGCCAGGGGCATAAAGCCCCAGACAACTTAGCTCCTCGGATCATTGGGACACACAAACCCCTCCACCACGATAAGGAGGGGGGTAAGATAAAGTGAGAAAGATAAAAGACTGATAGTCTGTAACATATTTTAGCTGTAAATATCCACTTTCTACTGTTTATAATATGTTGTTAAACAATGTGTTTAAGTAGTACTTACGTTTTGTCTCAGTGGTGAAACTCTGCAATCTGGTCTGCTGCTGCAGGAGGCATGAAGTCCTTGCAACTAGACATTAGAAGCCAAAGTGAAAACTTGTACATCCATTTGGCGCATTCTTGAGATTTACTTTTTATAATTAATCGCCAGCTATATGGACCCTGATAGAGGAAACGTGATTAAAAATAGGCAGACTCAAATCAGCAAGATAGTTTACGTGATACATGACCATGCTACTGTTTCATACATAAAGGTCAAAATGAGTCTGTGACATGGTCAAAGGTTGACATCTATGCGGTTTGTCGTTACACCACCAAAGCCTGTAACCAGTACCAATATCAAACCCATGAAATAAAAGGCAATGTGTGTGGACCTCAACAATTGACTTTATATTCATTAATTAATGTTTCAGCTAAAAGTTAAATATAACATTCTTAAAATAGTTATTTTCGGACTGATTTATCGCGTCAAATGTTTAATATGTGCAAGTTTTAACTTGATTTCCTGTTTAAGATTATTTTGAAGGGTATGCACCTGAACTCAGCATTTTGGCACGAAAAGTAATTTCACACGACACCGGTGAATTTTGAAAACGAAAGTAATGGCACAGCTCGAAAGGTTAACGTGGATCCCCCTTCCCACGGGCCCACGGCCTGTGGGAGGGGCCATATGGTCGGGTGCATTGTGAGCTGGGCGGTGACCAAAGTCAGGGACCTTGGTGATACGATCTCCGGCTACAGAAGCTGGCTCTAGGGACGTGGAATGCCACCTCTCTGGCAGGGAAGGAGCCCGAGCTGGTGTGCAAGGTCAAGAAGTTCCGACGAGATATAGTCGGGCTTGTCTCCACACACAGCTTGAGCTCTGGTACCAGTCCTCGAGAGGGGTTGGACTCTCTCCCACTCTAGAGTTGCCCACGGTGAGAGGCGCCAAGCAGGTGTGAGTATACCCATTGCCCCCCCGGCTCAGTCGGTGCCTGTAAATTGGGGTTCATCCTGGTGGACGAGAGGGTAGCCTCCCTCCAACTTTGGGTGGGGGGACGGGTCCTGACAAACAGCAGTTCAGAGTACCCATCCTTTTTGGAGCCCTTGGAGGGGATGCTGGAGAGCGCTCCTGCTGGGGGACTTCAATGCTCACGTGGTCAATGACAGTGAGACCTGGAGGGGCGTGATTGAGAAGAACGGCCCCCCCGACCAGAACCAGAGTGGTGTTCTGTTATTGGACTTCTGTGCTCACCATGGATTTCCCATAACGAACTCCATGTTCAAGCAAAAGGGTGTCCACACGTGCATTTGGCACCAGGACACCCAAGGTCGCAGTTCGATGATTGACTTTGAGGTCATGACATCGGACTTGTATTGGACACTCGGGTGAAGAGAGGGGCGGAGCTGTTAACTGATCACCACCTGGTGGTGAGTTGGCTCCGATGGTGGGGGAAGATGCCAGTCTGACCCGGCAGGCCCAAACATATTGTGAGGGTCTGCTGGGAACGTCTGGCAGAATCCCATGTCAGGAGGAGTTTCAACCCTACTTAGCCTTTCTGGTAAGGTCTATTCAGGGGCGCTGGAACGGAGGGTCCATTGGGAAATCAAATCTTAGATTCAGGAGGATCAGTGTGGTTTTGGTCCTAGCCGTGGAACAGTGGACCAGCTCTACACCCTCAGCGGGGTACTCGAGGGTGCATGGGAGTTCACCCAACCTCTAGTTTACATGTGTTTTGTGGACTTGGTGAAGGCGTTCGACCGTGTCCCTCGGGGAGTCCTGTGGGGGGTGCTTCGGGAGTATTGGGTGCCGAACCCTCCGATACGGGCTGTTCGGCCCCCGTACGACCGGTGTCAGAGTTTAGTCCGCATCGCCGGCACTAAGTCGGACTCGTTTCCGGTGAGGGTTGGACTCTGCCAAGGCTGCCCTTTGTCACCGATTCTGTTCATAACTTTTTTGGACAGAATTTCTAGGCGCAGCTGAGGCGTAGAGGGGGTCCGGTTTGGTGGCCTCGGTATTGCTTCTCTGCTTTTTGCAGATGATGTGGTTCTGTTGACTTCATCAAGCCATGATCTGCAACACAGTGTGAAGCAGCTGTGATGAGAATCACCACCTCCAAATCTGACACCATGGTCCTCAGTCGGAAAAGGGTGGAATACCCTCTCCGGGTCGGAGATGAGATCCTGCCCCAAGTGGAGGAGTTCAAATATGTTGGGGTCTTGTTCACGAGTCAGGGAAGAATGGAACGGGAGATCGACAGGCGGATCGGTGCAGCGTCTGCAGTAATACTGACTTTGTATCGGTCCGTTGTGGTGAAGAAGGAGCTAGCCCGGAAGGCGAAGCTCTCAATTTAACGGCCGATCTACGTTCCTACCCTCACCTATGATCACGAACTTCGGGTCATGACCGAATGAACAAGATCCCGGATACAAGCGGCCGAAATGTGTTTCCTCCGCAGGGTGTCTGGGCTCTCCCTTAGAGATAGTGTGAGAAGCTCGGTCATCCGGGAGGGGCTCAGAGTAGAGCCGCTGCTCCTCCGCATTGAGAGGAGCCAGATGTGGTGGCTCCGGCATCTGTTTTGGATGCCTCCTGGACGCCTCCCTGGTGAGGTGTTCCGCGCACGTTCCACCGGGAGGAGACCTCTGGGACGACTCAGGACATGCTGGAGAGATTATGTCTCTCGGCTGGCCTGGGAACGCCTCGGGATCCCCTCAGAAGAGCTGGAGGAAGTGGATGGAAAGTAATGGAACCAAATGCTATAAAACATTGATTTCTTTAGCTACCCACCGATTAGGCACAAGGTGGGTCGCTAGGTGTTTGTGATACTGTGAGACATTTGTGTGAATTTTGAAATTTGCCAAGCCGAGCAATGCTCCGCAAAACACATTTACTCAATGTCGCTGTCATGTACAGTATATTTTAATCCAAAAGCTAGTTTATTTTTAGCCTTGTCGTGTGTATTTTGACGTAGTACTGTAACTATCTGACCACCAATAAAGTAATTAAAGAAAAAAATAAACCTTCGACAGTGTGGGACAGACAACACAGAATGCAACAAGACAACAAGACAAATTTGGTCTTTCAATGTCAGACTACTGCAATAAAATGTTGTATTCCGATACCACCGCATGCCATCTATTACGATCAATGGGCTTTATCTTGTCAACTCAAACGTAACCGGATACACTCGTTACCATGGCGACGACAACAATAATGGATCGCGCCGTGTTTTTGTAAGAAAAAAATAGGGAAAAACGTGTGTTGGTGGTCACCGGTGCTCGGGAGAGGACTTTCATTCAAGGATTGCTTGAGGTATGCTCACTTACTTTTAATAAGATATGGCTTGCAAGCAGGTAACAAAACATTTTATTATTGTTATTATTTCTGTCATGTTGTAATGTTGGTTTGACCTGTCTGATTAGAATACATATGACTAGGGCAGTGACTTCCAACCTTTATGGAGCCAAGGCACATATTTTACAATGAAAAAATATCACTGTACACCAACAAACAAAAATGTCACAAAAAGTGGATACATTAATTACTGTATGTACTTCCTGCCAACTGATAGAAGACCATTCATTTGTTCTGTCTGTCACTGTACCTCACTGGCATAAAAAGATGAACAAAGATACATTATTTATTGTAAATATATTTTTTTAGCAATTAAGTACACAACTATATACAGTAAATCAAAATCATCTTTATTTGCCAAGTATGTCCAAAAAACACAAGGAATTTGTCTCCGGTAATTGGAGCCGCTCTAGTACAACAACAGAGTCAACTGACAGAGAACACTTGAGACACAATTGAGGGAGTACCGGAATGTTAGTCGCAATTCTAATGGGTTCTCGATTCTCGATGCCCAACCCTAGGCGCTACTAAGCCATTTTTTAAAAACTGTACCAAAAAAACAAAAGTATCAAAATGTTTGCATGCTTAATGTGTCTACAAAGTTTCATGAGTTTTCTTGCACGTTTAGACCATCTAAACAGCGTTGGTTTCTTTCAGCGTTACATGGAATGAAAAGCTTTTTAAAACTTTTCATCTTAAATACCTTTAGATGAGTTACCCAAAGTTTGAAGTCAAATGGATAAAATCTGTAGAAGGAATTCGTAAAAGTATAACTGCTTTTAAAGTGGAAAGGTCAGAATTTGAAAGTAAATTGGGTTTATGATGTCTCCTAAATGAACAAGTCATTTCAATAGACACATTGTTCCATCTTGTGATCGGATCGGTGATCGGTTATTTAAACTCGCTGATCGGCCCCAAAAATCCTGATCGTGTAAAGCCTACCGTTTACCTTGTTAGCTGCCTCAATGTTGGCATTTTTTCATGATGACATTTTCAAAATGCGTATGCCTCATCTGCCGGGTCTGCCATTGCATTAACAAAGAAGGGAAATGTGTGCGGCATTTTAAGACTCTGCATGGAAAATACGACACTGACTACGCATCCCTGGCTGATTTACTTCAGTGCAAGTCATCGGAGTAAACTCAGGTAATGACAAAAAGTTTACATTGTTAATTATGTTGTGTTGTGCAAGATTGGCTCATGCAGTGATGCAAGGTACATCAACATACATTGGTGCTGAGCTGTGTCAGCAGCCCAGAATTTTAGCTCACTGGTAGTGCTGTGTGCTCTCAAACTGCCCCCACCCCTCCTAAAAAAAGGTAGATCGCGGGAGGTTGGATGCTTGAAAAGTAGATCTTGTGGCACCCCTGCTTTACACGATCAGGATTTTTGTGGTCGATCACTGATCACCAATTTTAAAAAAACGATAACCGATCACAAGATGGAGCAATGTATCTATTTAAATGACCTGTTCATTTACTGTATATACTTGTGTACTTAATTGCTCAAAAAATTATATTTACAATAAATGTGTCTTTGTTCATCTATTTATGCCAGTGAGGCATAGTGACAGAACAAATGAATGGTCTTCTATAAAGGTTGGAAATCACTGCTCTAGTCAGATCGTGTATTCTAATCAGTCAGGTCAAACCAACATTACAACATGACAGAAATAATGGGTGCTAACTTACTGTAATTAAATTACTTTATTGTAATTAAATTACTTCACCCACACAGAAACTTTAGAGCATGATTCGACAGAACGGCGGCATGTTTACGTACAACAGATAGTGCTAGCAGTAGCTTGCTGGTCTGCATAACGTTTTGTTGCCTTCTTGCGAGCCGTATCGTATTAAAAGTATGGGAACATACCTCCAGCAAGCCTTAAACGAACATCTTCTCCTCTCCTGAGCAGCGGTGACCACCAGCACACATTTTTCCCCATTTTGTCCTTATAATACAGTTGGCACGATCCACTCTTGTTGTCGTTGCCACGATAACGAGTGTATCCAGTCGCATTTGACAAGATAAAGCCCAATGATTGTAAAAAAAACGAGACGCGGTGGTATCAGATTACAATGCAATCGTGAAAGACCAAAACTTGTCTTGTAGTGTGATCCACACATTACATGTCTGTCCCACACCGCCGACATATTACTTTTTTATTTTTTTTTAAATAATTTTATTGGGGCGGCACGGTGGCCGACTGGTTAGAGCGTCAGCCTCACAGTTCTGAGGTTCAATCCCCGTCCCCGCTTGTGTGGAGTTTGCATGTTCTCCCCGTGCCTGCGTGGGTTTTCTCCGGGCACTCCGGTTTCCTCCCACATCCCAAAAACATGCATGAATTGGAGACTCTAAATTGCCCGTAGGCATGACTGTGAGTGCGAATCGTTGTTTGTTTCTATGTGCCCTGCGATTGGCTGGCAACCAGTTCAGGGTGTACCCCGCCTCCTGCCCGATGACAGCTGGGATAGGCTCCAGCACGCCCGCGACCCTAGTGAGGAGAAGCGGCTCAGAAAATGGATGGATGGATAATTTTATTGGCCGTCAGATATTTACAGTACTAATGTCAAAAGACATGCAACATGGCTAAAAATAAACTAGCTTTTAGATTAAAATATACTGTGGACGATGGCGACGCGGAGTAAATGTCTTTTGCGGAGCGGATCGGCAAATTATGACATTAAAGCCGATCAGCATAAAACGCTAATTATCGGATGATACCGATCAGGCCGATAAAATCTGTGTAAAGTCTACTTCACACCTACACCACAAGTTCGACCTACTTTACAATGGCTACATGTACCTTGTTTTCCTTTTCTTTGCATTGTTTCCCTGTAGTTAGAGCCCTGTTAGATTTCATTAAATTTTATATAAAACCCACTCCCTGTATCGTTTGTGTGTTTGGATATGACAAGAGACCTCTGGGATCTAGAACTCTTATTTAATTCCTGCAGCAACCCTCAGATTATGAGACAGTTTTTCCGTCACTTTTTCCTAAAGTTTTACAGGCATTCACCTCCGACGAATTTATTGCTTAAATAAGTTGCGCTTTATCCCAAATGCATATACGCGTCAACGTATCAAGTTTTAAGTCAATCGGATGAAAGCTGGAGGACAATTTTGCCATGGTATGACCCCTGTGAATGTGGAAAAAAATGGTCAAACAAGGGAAAATTGTTTTTTTCAACAACAACAAAAAAAATCTAGCTCACTTCCAGTGCATTTTAGGATATGGCTTCTGCTGACTTTATTGTAGCCTCTCAATTTTATAGCCATAGGTGACACGTAGAGCAGGGGCCATTGTTTAGGCCCTACACAGCCATTAATAAGTAAATCACATAAAACAACTTTAAAATATTTTTTTCGCCAGCCCCAATGTGCATGCAAATTCTGATTCGTATCGAGGTATATTTATGCCGTCAAAAATAAGTAAACCGCACGTACTGCGTCAAGTTACACGGACACGACGGGACAAAAGAGCCAAGTAGTCGCTCCAGCTATCTCAGTGCATATAAAACCAGTCAACGGCACAAAATCTATTGTTTGATTAAAAATACATACCCTCAGAGTAGCGACCGTGGCACACGCCACCAAATGACGTCCAACGTAAGTCATAAGGAGCCCGCATAACCTAAATTCTATTAAGGTGAGTTGCTAGCATTAGTTAGCTCGAAGGTCAAACCTCTTGACATGTAGCCGTGAAAATTGACCGTATCGTTTCCAAATGGCCCACAAACACCAAATGTATTTAATGGCGTTTCGGCCTGAAGACTCCATGATTATTTACGGTTAACTTACTGTTGTAACTCCGTCCGAGACCTCCGCGGACATAGCGCACAAGGGACGCAGCCATGTTGACTACAATAGTATTATTATTTTTCCTGCTGATTATTCTTCTTCTTCTTCTTCTTCTTCTTCTTCTTCTTCTTCTTCTTCTTCTTCTTCTTCTTCTTCTTCTTCTTCTTCTTCTTCTTCTTCTTCTTCTTCGTCTTCGTCTTCTTCTTCTTCCTCTTCTTCCTCTTCTTCCTCTTCTTATTCTGTTGTTTTATGGAGGTTGGCAACAAAAGCTAAGGTGCATTCCCGCCACCTACAGTATTCTACTCTCCTCTACTCCCCTGTTCATTCGTGTTGCAATTTTCACCGAGCTATTTCACATTTTTATGTTATCTATCAGTTGTTGCATAGTCATCCTTGAAGGTACTCCATAAATCACTCCTTTACAGCCACTTGACCAAACTCTCTGCTACAGTAGATTCATTTTATCTTGTTTCCAGTATTAACATTGACATTGGACTCAACACTGCTTCCCATGTATGCATTATGCTGGCGTGTTAATTAAATTACTGAATAAGAAAGGTGAGGCAAAACCAATAATTTATTTAAGATAGTCTGATCTTGGCGGCACGGTGGATTACTGGTTAGCACATCTGCCTTACAGTTCTGAGGACCAGGGTTCAAATCCCAGCCCCGCCTGTGTGGAGTTTGCATGTTCTCCCCGTGCCTGCGTGGGTTTTCTTTGGGTACTCCGGTTTCCTCCCACATCCCAAAAACATGCATGGTAGGTTGATTGAAGACTCTAAATTGCCCGTAGGTATGAATGTGAGTGTGAATGGTTGTTTGTTTATATGTGCCCTGCGATTGGCTGGCAACCAGTTCAGGGTGTACCCCGCCTCCTGCCCGCAGTTAATTGGGTTAAGCTCCAGCATAACCGTGACCCTAGGGAAAAAGATGAGGGTTTCTTTGGACCCATGCAGCTGTTTGTTGTTGTTTTTTTTTTTTTTTGGTTATTGTTTTTTTTTTTTGCAGTCATTAACTGCTTTGTACTTCAGTACTTTCTATGGAGAAAAAAAAAGGAAAAATGTTTAGAACATCAAAATGACAAAGCTTTCCCCATGAGTATCCGATAGAAATGTCACCCATTTACCCATTTCCATCTGTTGGAAAATGCTGTTGTTGTTGCTCCTCTAAGTTGCTTCTAAGTCAAGAGCAAAAACCTTTTAAAGATCTTGTTCTCCTAAAACCGCCATGGTAAAGACATTTTCCACCGCTGGGTGGAACTTGTCAGTGACAAGAAACATTGGTATAAGAGTGGTCTTACAAATATTTAAATATTTTAAATAGCAACCTCAAAAGTGTTGTCCAGTTGGTGCCTGAAGACTGCAGGTGCCTCACCTCGCAGAAGTGCACTTGAAGCCACTGTCTGGTGTGCGAGTAATATCCTGTAGCTCAAATAGGAGGTAAAATAAAGACAAATAAATACTGTATACAACTTGGTACAACAAAGATTATGTATCAACATTCTTGAGTCAAACAAATTATACAGTTGTACAGTGCCAACGTCGAAATTTTCCAAAAGTAGTATTCACCACCATTTGCTAAATGATGGCACATCAGTCTTAAAAAACAAACAAAAGAAAATATCAGCATTTACAACTACATTCATTGTCAGCTTCAGCTTAAACTAGGAGTTTAACTAACAATGGTCCAGTCATAGGGGGCCTGCAGGACTTGATAAAGGACATACTGGTTATATATTGTTAAAATATATAAAGACTTATAATCTTACCTACCATCAGTATAAAGATGTCACAATCAACACCATACAGCTGTCCCGGAAAACACTATCACATAAGACAGGAGTTAGAGGTTTAGGTCTAGTTACACACTATCATTAAACGTACATGTATAGTAAGGTAATTACCTTTACCGGTATGTTCAAAACAGTGCTTTCTTTCCATTGTCCAGGATTAACCGTCTGGCAGAGGCTTCACAATTTTTAAAGAAACCAAAATTAAGATCTTCATAGGGGTGAATTGTAACACCATCAGTGCACGCACACCCATCCCGTAAAATACGGAATCGTCCCTTATTTGGCCATTAGTCCAAAAAATAACAAACATAAATGAATTGTATTTCTTAATTCATTTGTATTCATATAAAATATAATTATTACTTTATTTTGTAATAATTTTGATGCCATCTAATTTTAAATTATTTTTTTTACATTTATTTTTAATTTATAATTGGTCAAAGAAAATATGTCATCAGCTTTCGCCTTCACCTGCTGGCGACTTTTGTAGCCTAACCATGAAAAAATCCCAAAAAAGAAAACTTTCGGAAGAAATTTAATTCAGCGTGGACATATTCATTTGGCTTCATCGCCAATGACGCTGGCTTATCTTTGTGCTTGATATGTGACGAGAAAATATCGAACAGCTGAAAATGTAACGTTGAAAGACATTTTCAAAACAAGCGCTCTGCATTCGCTGAAAAATAGCCAACCGAGGATGAGCGAAAGAGAGCAATTTCAGAACTGCTACGAAAAGCTGAAGAGAGCAACCTATCTTGCAAGAAGTGGATTACCTCTCTGGAGATCGTAAACAGGAGAAAAGCCGTTCACAGACGGAGAATATATGAAAGAATCGTTCATAAAAATATCAGAGCATCTCTTCTCCGACTTTAAAAACAAGCAGGAAATTGTTTGGAAAATTAGAGAAATGCCTCTCTTTGCAAAGACTGTCAGGGACAGGACCATTAAAATGGCAGAAAACATCACCAGTAAGCAAACTGAGGACATCAATTTAGCTCAAGCATTTTCAATTGCCTGTGATGAGTCAAGTGACGTCAACGATGTTAAGCAGACAGCACTATTATGCAACTCTGATGGGCCGCAGGAAGATCTGAATTAAGTCATACCGCTAAAGAGCCAAACACGGGGGCAGGACATTTGTGAACCTGTTGTGAGTTGTCTCGAAGCGAAAGGAATAAAGACCACTCACCTGGTGTCAGTGTCTACTGATGGGGCACCCAGTATGAGAGGAGCACAGAAGGGCTTTGTGAATTTATTTCAAAAGTCACTGGATCGGGAGCTGATGACGTTTCACTGCATCCTCCACCAAGAAGCGCTGCGCGCACAAACATTCCGCCCTGAATGTGTGGAAGTTATGAACCTCGTTATCAAGATAGTGAACAAAACAATTGCGAACGGGTTTAGCCACCGTCAGTTTTGTTCATTGTTAGAAGAAGTCGACAACGCATATTCAGATCTCCTGCTACAGAACAGAGTCCGGTGGTTGTCCATGGGAGAGGTGCTGAAACGCTTCGCTACCTGTCTGGAGCATGTGAAAACCTTCTTGGAAAGCAAAGGCCTCAGCTATCCTGAACTGGAAGACTTCGATTGGCTGGGAAAGTTTTACTTCATGGTAGATATGACAAGTCACTTGAACACGCTGAATAAAAATCTCCAAGGAAAGGGAAGCACGGCCCTGCAGATGCTGGAGGATATTTTGGCATTTGAGCGCAAGATGACAGTGTTTGCAAGAGATGCACAAAAAGGTACGCTCTTTCACTTCCCCTCCCTAAGAGTTCAAAGAAGCGAACAACCGAATAAATTGTGATTATTTTTACCGTGCCATCAATGCAATGCCAGATGCATTTGGAGAAAGATTGAGTGATTTCAGAAAGGAAAAACCTACTCTTTCTTTCCCTGGACATCGACCCATCCCTTCTGAACACAGTTGCATTCACCCGAGTAAGTCAGCCTGATCTACAAATTGAACTAGCTGACATAGCGGATAAAGATTTGTGGGTAGATAAGTTCAAATCACTGACAGCGGAACTTGAAGAAATCGCCTATCAGAAGGCTATTCTCACTAAAGAGCACAAATTGAGTGATATGGAAAAACTCCCACACCCCGACAAACTTGTTTTTGAAACATGGAGTGCCATTTCTGACACGTATATTACCATGAAAAAGTATGCATTTGGAGCACTGCCCATCTTTGGCTCAACATACTTATACGAGCAAGTTTTCACAAGCATGAACTTCATAAAGTCCAAACACCACTCCCGCCTCACAGATGAGAGCGTAGTCCTGTATAAAGAAACCCGAAGAGGAACGGAAAACACTGACATGGACTTGTCAAAGACGCTCCTAATTTTATATTTCTTTTTAAAGCTGCTAAGCTTCAGCTAAATGATTTATTTATATTCAATGTCTGCCTCAAAGTCTATGCGGACCAGCTCGCTCCAGTCTTCGCTCAGATCTTCAATATATCTCTGGAACTGTGAGAAGTACCATCCTGTTTCAAACGTTCCACCATCATTCCAGTCCTCAAGAAACCTGCAATCTCAGGTCTGAATGACTACAAGCCTGTTGCCTTGACATCTGTGGTCATGAAGTCCTTTGAACGTCTCATGCTGGACCACCTCAAGAGCGTCACAGGTCCCCTACTGGACCCCCTGCAGTTTGCCTACCGAGCGAACAGGTCTGCAGATGATGCAGTCAACATGGGACTGCACTTCATCCTAGAACACCTCGACAGTGCAGGGACCTACGCGAGGATCCTGTTCGTGGACTTCGGCTCAGCGTGAAACACCATCATCCCTGAACTTCTTTCCTCCAAGCTTCTCCAGCTCAGCTCACCTGCCATCTGCCAGTGGATTTACAACTTTCTGATGGGCAGGACACAGCAGGTGAGGCTGGGAGAGGCCACCTCATCGTGGACTTCAGGAGGCATCCTTCGCCACAGCTGCCCCTCACGCTGTCCAGCTGCCTTGTGTCAACCGTCGAGACCTTCAAGTTCCTGGGAATTACAGTCTCTCAGGACCTGAAGTGGGCGATCAACATCAACTCCGTCCTCAAAAAGGCCCAGCAGAGGATGTACTTCCTGCGGCTTCTGAGAAAGCACGGCCTGCCACAGGAGCTGCTGAGGCAGTTCTACACAGCGGTCGAATCAGTCCTGTGTTCTTCCATCACAGTCTGGTTTGGTGCTGCTACAAAAAAGGAAAAACTCAGACTGCAACGGACAATCAAAACTGCTGAAAGGATTGTTGGTACCCTCCTACCCGCCCTTGAGGACTTGCACGCTGCCAGAACTAAGACAAGAGCGTGCAAAATCCTCTCCGACCCTCCACATCCCGGTCACCAGCTCTTCCAGCTCCTTCACTCAGGTAGGCGTTACCGATCAATGCAAACTAGAACTAGCAGACATTCCAACAGCTTCTTCCCTCTTGCAATCATCTTCTTAAACACCTAACCTACAATTAAATTGCAACATGCTGGTAATTTTTTTGTCTTGAGTTTGTTGTCACATTTCTGTGGGGCCAATTATACATTACTCGTGCACTCACTGTAGTAGTCTCACCACGCTGCACTATTTGCATGTCTGCTGTTGACCAATACTGGCCACTCATGCCAGAGGAGCATCTGCTCCATTTGCACACTGACTGAGGAGTATCTGCAACATGTGCACAATCAACATTGTCCCAGATTATCGTACTACTCGCTTGAAGTCTCGGCACCCTTTGCACAATGGTCATTGCACCGGACTATTGCAATATTAGTCATTCGAATTGCTCTAAGTGCTAGAGGACTTAGACATCTTTTTGCACAATTGTCAAAAAATAAATATATAAATAAATAAATGTCCCGGCATTAACAGATAACGAGCAACCCTTTATTGCTCACTGACTGTTTTTCTCAATGTCTCAAAAGTGTTCTCTGTCAATTGACTGTCTGTTGTCGTACTAGAGAGGCTCCAATTACCAGAGACAAATTCCTTGTGTGTTTTTTGGACATACTTGGAAAATAAAGATGATTCTGATTCTCATTAAAGTGGGCTAGTTTTTAGTTTACTTTTACACAAATATAAGAAGGACTTAAATAGGCCTACAGTTCACAGTTTAATTTATTTCAAAGTACTCCTACAAATGCACTTCTGTTGTTATATTCAGTGGTTGTAACAGGTAAAATAAATAAAAGACCATTTACAAGTTCACAAGCTCTGTTATTTTTTGCGGCTCCCGACTATTTTTCTTTGGTAGAAGAGGGGGCAAAATGGCTCTATTGATAATAAAGGTTGCAGACCCCTGATCTGGCGGCACGGTAGTCGACTGGTTAGAGCGTCAGCCTCACAGTTCTGAGGACCGGGGTTCAATCCCCGGCCCCGACTGTGTGGAGTTTGCATGTTCTCCCCGTGCCTGCGTGGGTTTTCTCCGGGCAGTCCGATTTTCCTCCCACATCCCAAAAACATGCATTAATTGGAGACTCTAAATTACCCGTAGGTGTGAATGTGAGTGCGAATGGTTGTTTGTTTGTATGTGCCCAGCGATGGGCTGGCAACCAGTTCAGGGTGTACCCCGCCTCCTGCCCGATGATAGCTGGGATAGGCTCCAGCACACCCACGACCCTAGTGAGGAGAAGCGGCTCAGAAAATGGATGGATAGATGGACCCCTGATCTAGACTCTTGATTCCTTTGCCTGCCTTTGCCTATTTTGGGCACTGATACACGGAGTAGGGCCAATGACTGCCAGTCGGGGACCTGACAGTCATAGTAACAGGGGAGGTGGGTTCTCTCTTAGCTTCATGGCGGTGTCCCCCAGGCTGGATGACTGCTTGGCAATGCGGCTCCCCTCTTATGACCCTCGGCTGCTCTCTGGATTCCCCCTCTTCCCATTCCCTTGTCGGGTGCGCCTATCCGCCCTCCTTTCCAACAAACAAGGGACACTCTCCCGTCCTCGGGCTGAAAGGGGACTGGCTGCATCGTGGGCCCTGCAAGTCGGGGGGGCGTCTGGCTCTCCTTGGGGTGGTGGGGGGGTGGCGGGGGGTGGCGGGGTGTGTTGGGTGGTGGGGGCGGTGGTTGGCTGAGGTGGTGGCATTGGATCCCTGCGGCCTCCGCCGGGTGCCCAGATGTCGAGGCGCCCTGGGTTCCTCGGTGTGGGACGTGTCCCATCCACCGGGCTGCTCTCGGGTGGACCCCTGGGCCCAATCCCGCCCCTCGAAGGATTGGGTTGGGTCCTCGGCCTCCGCGATGCACGCACAGCAATTACAGGACACTTCTGTCAGTCTTTGTGTATGCAAAACGTGTCAATTCACTTGCATGTGTCCGCAGGCACACACCCCTGGGACTATTTCGCCGGGTGTGGGGTCACTCACTTATTGCGACAAATAACCTATGAATATGCGAATTGCTTGTGTATCCCCTCACTCACATTCTTGTCCGATAGACTTTTATAATTTACAGTCATTCCCACCACACTTCAGTTGTACAGCCGGGTTCACGACCCTTGTCTTGCATGCTTCTTCTCCTGTCCTTGTCCTGTTCTATCTTGTCCTGTCCTTCCCTCACAGAGTGTAGCACTACAGCTACATGCAACACTCATATCTAATGGTTCATTGTTGCTGATATGTCATGATATACTTTTTTCAACCTGTTTACAATTAGTGCTTTGTCTTTTGTCTTCGTTTCTCTATCCCCTCTAGAAACTTTATTCTGTTCGACTGATCGATTATTTTTCTCAAGAAACATCAATTATAATACTAAGAAACCACAGCGGAAGCTTAAAAACTTCACTGTGACACAGTAAAACTGTTCCGGCATAAAAGGGATACAGATCCTCCATTCTGCTTGACCTAACAGCCGAACAGAACAAAAAAAAAGTGATGGTTCATTTTCTAGAACTTTCTCCCATCTCCCGACTGGATCACTGGAGCTCAGCCACAGTGATCTTTTGGTTCTTCTTTACCTCTCTCACTAAGGATCTTCTCCCTCGGTTGCTCAGTTTGGCTGGACGGCCAGCTCTAGGAAGGGTTCTGGTCGCCCCAAATGTCTTCCATTTAAGGATTATGGAGGCCACTGTGCTCGTAGGAACCTTAAGTGCAGCAGACATTTTTTTTGTAACCTTGGCCAGATCTGTGCCTTTCCACAATTCTGTCTCTGAGCTCTTCAGGCAGTTGCTTTGACCTGATGATTCTCATTTGCTCTGACATGCACTCTGAGCTCTAAGGTCTGATATAGACAGGTGTGTGGCTTTAACTAATCAAGTCCAATCAGTATAATCAAAAACAGCTGGACTCCAATGAAGGTGTAGAACCATCTCAAGGATGATCAGAAGAAATGGACAGCACCCGAGTTAAATATATGAGTGTCACAGCAAAGGGTCTGAAGACTTGGCGGTGTGATATTTCAGTTTTGCTTTTTTAATAAATATGCAAAAATGTTAACAATTCCGTTTTTTCTGTCAATATGGGGTGATGTGTGTAGATTAATGAGGAAAAAAAGAAAGAAAAAGGATTTTAGCAAATGGCTGCAAAACAACAAAGAGTAAAACATTTAAGGGGTCGGAATACTTTCCGTACCCATTGTATATGCCTCTTCTTCACCCAATCATACAGATGGACACACTATGAGATTGGGGAAACAGAAAGGCATGCACCAAAAACAAAGTACATAACTTTTAATATGATGATTATAAAAACTTTACATGCACCGGATAAGCATTCACACATTATTTTTCAAAACCAAAATTCTTCCATCCATCCATCCATCCATCCATTTTCTTCCGCTTATCCGAGGTCGGGTCGTGGGACCAGTAGCTTTACCAGGGACGCCCAGCCTTCCCTCCCCCCAGCCACTTCATCCAGCTCTTTCTAGAGGGATCCCGAAGTGTTCCGAGACCAGCCGGGGGACACAGTCTCTCCAGCGTGTCCTGGGTAGTCCCCGGAGTCTCCTCCCGGTGGGACATGCCCGGAACACCTCACCAGCGAGGCGTCCAGGAGGCATCCTAATCAGATGCCCCAGCCACCTCATCTGGCTGCTCTCAATGTGGAGGAGCAGCGGCTCTACTCTGAGCTCCTCAGCGGATGACCACCCTCACCCTTTCTCTTAGGGAGAGCCCGGACACCCTTTTGGCCGCTTGTATCCGGGATCTTGTTCTGACCCACAGCTCGTGACCATAGGTGAGGGTAGGAACATACATCAACCGATAAATTGAGAGCTTTGCCTTTCGGCTTAGCTCCTTCTTCACCACAACGGACCGATACAAAGTCTGCATCACTGCAGACGATGCACCGATCTGCCTGTTGATCTCCCATTCCATTCTTCCCTCACTTGTGAACAAGACCCCGAGATAGTTGAACTCCTCCACTTGGGGCAGGTTCTCATCCCCGACCTGGAGAAGGCACGTCACCCTCTTTTCGACTGAGGACAGATTTGGAGGTGCTGATTCTCATCCCAGCTGCTTCTCAATCGGCTGCGAACCGCTCCAGTGAGAGTTGGAGATCAGCCAAAGAAGCTAACAGAACCAAATCATCTGCAAAAAGCAGAGATCCAATACTGAGGCCACCAAACCGAACCCCCTCTATGCCTCGGCTGCGCCGAGAAATTCTGTCCACAAAATGAATGAACAGAATCGATGACAAAGGGCAGCCTTGGCAACCCTCACCGGAAACGAGTCAGACTTACTGTCAGCAATGCGGACCAAACTCTGACACTGGTTGTACAGGGATAGAACAGCCCATATCAGGGGGTTTGGTGCCCCATGCTCCTGAAGCACCTCCCACAGGACTTCCTGAGGGACATGGTCAACGTCCACAAAACACATGTAGACTGGTTGTGCAAACTCCCATGCACCCTCGAGGACCCTGCCGAGCGTGTAGGGTCCACTGTTCCACGGCCAGGACGAAAACCACACTGTTCCTCCTGAATCTGAGATTCGACTTCCCGACGGACCCTTGTCTACAGCACCCCTGAAAAGACCTTAAAAGGGAGGTTGATGAGTGTGATGTCCCGATAGTTGGAACACACCCTCCGGTCCCACTTCTTAAACTCCTCCTACAGCTTTCATCCGATTAACTTCAAACTTGGTGTGTATCATTTCAAGACATGGGACATTAAAAGTTACCAAAAGTATATGACGGGCATGGGCCTTCAAACCTTTCATTCCACATTTCGCCACAAAACCAAAAATGCTGAAATTTCTTCAATCCATCCATCCATTTTCTGAGCCGCTTCTCCTCACTAGGGTCACAGGGGCGCTGGAGCCTATCCCAGCTAACTGCGGGCAGGAGGCGGGGTACACCCTGAACTGGTTGCCAGCCAATCGCAGGGCGTACACAAACAAAGAACCATTCGCACTCACATTCACACCTACGGGCAATTTAGAGTTGTCAATTAAACTACCATGCATGTTTTTGGGATGTGGGAGGAAACCGGAGTGCCCGGAGAAAACCCATGCAGGCACGGGGAGAACATGCAAACTCCACACAGGCGGGGCCGGGGATTGAACCCGGGTCCTCAGAACTGTGAGGCTGACGCTCTAACCAGTCGCCCACCGTGCCGCCCTGACAATAAATATTCTAGTAAAATTTAAAAAAGTATGCTTTATTAAAAGTATTTTGACAAGTAAGATTTTTCCAAAATTTAATAGGTAAATCTAGCACGTTCCTACCCACCTCTGCGAACAAATGATCAAATATAAGTAAAGCCTTTGTTTTTTTTCTTTTAAACTAATTGACTTGTTTTGTTTGCCACTGTTTGTTGCAGACAAATGTCTTGTTCACAGTAAAATATTTTGCAAATATCATACCTCTAGTCCCTGTCAATGTTTTACTTCATACGAAACTTGGGTATGGCATGGTCATGCTGTAGCTTCGCAAAAAAGGGCACGACCGAATCATGTGCTGGTACGACCAACTGAAAAAGTTGGTCGCACCAGTGCTTCTAGTGGAAAAGTTAGTGTAGAGCCCTGAGAAGATTTGTCTCCCACTTCCAACACTGGAATGCAACCCGATCCCAAAATAACCATTTTGAAAGCTACACTTCGAATGCCGCTCTTCATCATAGCCACCTGAAATGCATCGCCGGAACGATTCCTCGCTTTGAGGCCAACATCCTTCTACTACTGGAAAGAGATACAGTACATTGAGAGAGAGAGAGAGAGAGAGAGCTGAGAGAGAGAGAGAGAGAGAGAGAGAGAGAGAGAGTGCATAAAGTGCGGTATCAGATTAATGGTCCCCATGACGCACACTTTCCTCAAAAGGTTGATTTAGGATTGGTCATTGTGGGTGGGGTGTGTCACAGGCCATTGCAAGTGAATGCCTTCAGGACCTCTATCTTGAAAAATAGTCGTACTACTTACTTGGAGCCATGCACCAGCAAGAGCCAAGTAAAGGAGAACTTCAACTGTCAGCCCCTCATCAAGAACCTCGCCAGACTTCACACACTGACAGACGCCGGAGAGAGTCTGGGACAGTCAGTCTTCCATCAGTCCCTCAGTGACCACCACCTTGTGCCATCTATGGAAGATTTGACTTTCCTTCAGTTAATGGAAGACGAGTGCTATCAGGATAGCTCTAACAACTGGGTTGAGCCTCTGCCTTTCCGTTCCCTTAGACAATGGTTACCCAACCCAGACTATGCCTACCATCGCCTCTCTTCACTTCACCAAAGTCAAGAAAAAACAGCCAAAGATGAAGCCACAGTACTTTGACTGTATGGAGAAGCTGCTCATTAACCAGCATGCTGAAGTTGCTCCACCACTTCCTGAAGGCCAAGAGTGCTGATTCCTCCCATCATTTGGGGCCTCTCATCCCAGAAAGCCAGAGAAAATTCACATGGTCTTCGATTTGAGTGCTTCCTTTGAGGGAATTTCTCTGAATGACATGCTGCTTACTGGGCCTGATCTTAACAACAGCTTGCTGGGCGGCTTGGTGGTTCAGGAAAGAACTTGTGCCGTTACCGCAAACATTCAACAAGTTTCACTGCTTCGTGGTTTGAGAAGACCATAGGGATTAGTTCAGTTTCTTGTGGTACCGTGACAACAATCCAAGCAATGACATTATAGACTACAGAATGAACGTTGATTTGGAAAATGTATGTTTCATATATACCAAATATTAGTTCTATTAGTTTTATACAACCTTCATGTTTTATTGTTCCATAGCTCTTCGTCAGCACAGTACTTGTGTGTCCCGGCCATGTTTTGACTACTCCCTGTTTTCCTCCTCCTTTCTTATCCTCTGCATGTACCCATTCCCATAAAGATTTGAGTGCAGCTGGACGAAGATAAGGTTCAGGAAGGTTGTGTGAGAATGTTGTGGGAATGAGATGGATCTATTTCTTTTTTCCCTCTTCTTCTCTCTCCCTTCTGTATAACAAAGGTGATGTTTTGGTTGGGTTTCAGTAAGACTTGTACCTTTTGCTCTCCTTGCAAAGATTTCTTCTTTTTTGAAATAAAAACCCACAAATTGCTTCCTTATTTATTCTGTCAGAAAAAGATTGAGACATGCACACCAAAACAGTGTGCATGTCTTTGGCAACAGCCTATCTCCTGCAGTTGCGATCTACAGCCTCAGAAGAGCAGCCAAGCAAGGCGAAGCAAAGCAGTGACATCAGACAGTATGTAGAGCGAGTCCTCTCCGTCGATGACGATCTTAAGTCCTTCTCTACAGAAGCAGAAACCATCTGTGTCATCAAGCGAGCTCAGCAAAAACTTGCCGCATCGAATCTTCGGCTACAAAAGACAGCTTCTAACAGAACTGTCATCTAGGCTTTTCCGCCTGAGGACAGAGCCAGAGAAATTAGACTTAAATCTCCTCACAGATAATCTCCCTCTACAGCGAAGTCTCTTAGTGTCTTGGCACATTGTTACAGACACATTCACCTTTCAGATATCGGACGACAAGAACCCATACAACCCAAGAGGAGTTTTGTCTTTGGTCAACAGCCGGTACAACCCTCTTGGATTTGTCACGAGTGTGTGTTCCGGTTGTTGTTTCCCCCCTGTCTCGTACACACCTGCTCCTGAGCGCATCTTCACCACCTGTGCCTCGTTCACCCTAATTACCCTTGCATTTAACCTCGTGTCTCATTCTTTCTAGTTGCCAGTTCGTTGTACCTTGTCGTCGCGTTCAGGTATTCCTTGTTTCCATGTCACAGACTCACAGTAAGACTAGACCCTGTTCCGATTTGCCTCACGTTTTTGGATACTGTTGCCTTTTTTGGATTGCCTGCCTGTGTACCGACCTCTGCCCGTATATTAAACCTCTCTTTTTTGAAACTGTCCATTTGTTTTGGAGTCGTGCATTTTTGCATCCTATCCTCTGTTCCGTTCATGACAGGCTTCCTGGCCCCTGTTATCATACGTGGCAGACTTCTACTCAGAGAGACCTCTAAGCAAGCCGAGGACTGGGATTTACCACTTCCTCGTGACATTGAAGGGGAGTGGACGACATGGAATACCTCCTTTCAAGATCTTCAGGAGTTCCAGTTACTACGACCCGACTAAAGGAACCTGTTTTTTAAAATCTCCTAACTCCCGTGGTTCCAAGCGTGTTCGTTTTCGTGAAAGAACTTCGTTCACAACAATGTATCAAAACCAACCAATTTATTCCTGACAGAGGAGTCTATACATTTGCAGAGCTCTGGGTTCGTAACTACCCTATCTTATCCTTAGCAGATAAAGTAGTCGAACTCCAAACTATCTGATTCTACCCCAGACTTATACAATGTTTCAAACGGGCCAGTATGGAATCGCTGTCGTCTGATTGGTCCGTAATCTGACGTCATCGTTGTCCTGCAGAATGATGACCATTTGATCTGGCTCCAGACTTCTGCTCCAGGTGTCGCCTGCAGATGTCGGCTCACATTCCTGCATTCAATGTTTATAGTGGCTCCCCGCAGTTCCTTTCTTCCTTGAGATGTGTCTCCAAATACCCCCCGATGGGGCCAAATACCCCTATACTCCAATACACATTCTCTTCCAAACTAGTTAGAATTACACATTACAATATAAAGTATTCTATATTCCCTTCACGACTCATCATTTTCGCTCGCCAATGCTCAAGACAAAGAGCTATTCATCTTTTTCGACATCTGTGTTAAGGCCATTTCAGCAGTAGCTTATTTGAAACTGACCACTGAAGATATAAAGACTCATGTTGGCTTCGTCTCCGGGAAAGCTAGATTGGCCCCCCCAACCAGAGATCATGGTTCCTAGGTTGGAGCTATTTGCGGCTGTTCTCGCAATTGAACTTGCAGAGCAAAGGTGGACATTAGAGCCCCCAAAGATGGAGCCCAGAAAGTTTTCACTCGACCAGTTACTGAAGTGGTCCTTCTTCTGTCTCCTGAGGACTCCAAGTGAAGACTAGTTATGTGGGATCGATGTATGACCCCAGGCAGGGAGTGTAAAGTACTCTTTGAACTGCGGAGTGTTCGTTTTGTTGTTTAGAGCCCTCTTGTGCCCGTTCTATGTTAACCTTACTCCTAACCTTTGAACTTACCTCATATCCTGTTTAGAGAGGAAGTTATCATCAGTCAGAAAGTAGAATGACATGAATGGCTGCCAGAGTGGTTTTCTGAGTGGATTTTTATCTTTTTCCATCCTCTTCTACGCAATTGTCTGTAAGTATACGCTATGCATGTGCTTACTTTATGTATTTGCCTACTCTTTGTACATGCATCTATATTTTGTGTTACAGTTTCACACTGTGGTTCACTTTAGCCACTTTGCACTCAGTATCTATGGGCCGACTTGTATTTGTTAGTTGTCAGGTTTTCGCACACCAGGCAAAAAAACATTTATTTAAAAAAAAAAAATGCATTCTATCTTGAAAATGCAGATTTTCGAACAGGCAGCGTTCAAATACTTTGACAATGAATATCAGGCTGGCAACCAGTTCAGGGTGTACCCCGCCTCCTGCCCGATGATAGCTGGGATAGCCTCCAGCACGCCCGCGACCCTATTGAGGAGAAGCGGCTCAGAAAATGGATGGATGGATGGATGAATATCAGTACATTATTTTAAATGTTGATGATAGGATGTGAAAAAAAACCAAAATATTTGTAAAACAACAATCCCAAATGCAATTTCGCCTATCTATCTTCATCTATTTTTTTTGCCCTTATTCCGGTAACGTGAGCTGGAGACTCACCAGTCAATTGCAGTGCACCTCACAGACAACCATTCACGGTCATGGAAAATTCAGGTCTCCAATTTACCTAGCATATTTATGGAATATAGGAGGAAATTTGAGTAACTCACAGAAAAGCAAGCAGGAGGAAAGCATTCAAATTCCACACATGAAGGCCACAGCCAATATTTGAACTCAGAGGCAACAACTGTGCTGCCCACAATTTGAACAACATTGAGTGATTTTAGGTTTCATGTAGTGATAAACTGTGCTCATTAAATTTGGTTAGACAGAAAGAGAAACAGAAAACCACAACTCTATTTTGTTGTAAATTGACAACTAAAAAAGTGACCAATCCAGCAACCAGACCAGATCTAAATTATTTCATCAAGGTAAATGGTATTTGAATGTCAGTAATACAAACAGAACTGTAATGTCTAGTTGTGGGTAAACTGTAAAACAGCTGCCCTAGGTTACTTTGTAGTGTCAATGTGCTGCAATGCTCTAAAATCACATTACTAACCGCATTAATGAATCGATCATAATACTGTGTAGTGGATAAGACAATCAGAATCAGGCAGTATTTAAATATTTTATTGAAGAAAGAATGTCAGTATTTTAAACTACATTAAACAACAGGAAAAATGAAGACTTTTTGCACTGTGGTTGGTGGCTGTAAAATCAACTGAATATAATTTGAATTCACTTATTTTAAAAGGTTTACATGTTCAGATCCTGTTTGATTAACTGTATTACTGCTCTCTTCAATACAAAATACATTTGTTCAGACTGCAAACAGAAAACCATTCAGGGTAGGAAACTTTGAATACAAGTTCACTCTTTTGTTGTACAGTATTAAATTAACAAAACAAACAAAAAAATGTAACCAATCCACTAAAACTTTGAAAATGCTAATTTAAAAACCTAAAAGGTACAATGAGCCCTGCTGTCTTGCCACAGAGTGTACAAAATGGTACAAAATAAACCAAGTTCACGTGTGGCCAAGTCCATCCGTAGGCACATAATGCTGTCCATACGCCATGCTTCACTCCTACTGGGACTTTCTGCACACCTGCAGGTGGTATTTCCTCAGCATCTCCAGCTGGGCAGTACGTACCAGGATGTGTGGCCGGACGGACACCAGTTTCTGACACGCTTCCTCAGGGGTGCAACAGTGCAGCTGTCAGCAAAGAAGCACAATGTCAAAATCTAAATCAAACAGATGTGCTACTTAAAGCTAATAATTAAAAACTAACAATTATACTTCAAGAAGAAAGTATTTGACTTTAGTCGTAATTTAATTGAAGCTGTGTTCATATGGCTACTTATCTGACCTTTATCGTTTATCTTGTTGCAGCTGGACTGTTTTGTTTTCTTTCTACGTTTGATATAACAAAGAGGACTTTAGGTTGGGCGGCACGGTGGGCGACTGGTTAGAGCGTCAGCCTCACAGTTCTGAGGACATGGGTTCAATCCCCGGCCCCGCCTGTGTGAAGTTTGCATGTTCTGCCCGTGCCTGCGTGGATTTTCTCCGGGCACTCCGGTTTCCTCCCAAAAACATGCATTAATTGGAGACTCTAAATTGCCCGTAGGTATGACTGTGAGTGCGAATGGTTGTTTGTTCCTATGTGCCCTGCGATTGGCTGGCAACCAGTTCAGGGTGTACCCCACCTCCTGCCCGATGACAGCTGGGATAGGCTCCAGCACGCCCGCGACCCAAGTGAGGAGAAGCGGCTCAGAAAATGGATGGATGGATTTTAGTTTGGGCATCAGTAATTCTCGTAAGTCTTGTACCTTTTCCTCTCTTTGCAAAGACTTTCCTTTCTTTTTTGTAATAAAACCCCACAAAGACAAGATTGCTTCCTCACTTATTCTGTCAGAAAAAGATTTCCCAAAACAGTCAGAAGTGGGATTCCAGTCCTGCTCTCACCCGAGCATTAGGACGGGGGACTGTCCGGCTGCTCTCCTGGATCGGCCATCACCTCGAGATTCCAAACGGACCAGAACAGAGAATTACGGTAAATAATTTAATAATTTTTGAATTGGTAGTAGTGTATTAGGTATTAGGTAATCTTGTCTTTGTATTAAGTGGTATTGGTAATTGCTCTCCCCACATTCCATTGGTAAGGTTCGAGTCCTTAAAGCTCAGGCTATAAAGTTTCCCGGTTCGAGACCCCGGCAATTTCGAAGACGTTCGAATATTGTAATAAAGAGAAGCGCTTCTAAATACTGTAGTGAGTACGGACAATGGGAAGTGGGAAGAGCAAAAACAAAGAATTACCAGAGTACACGTTACCTATCATGACCCATATGAGGGAAAAATATGGGGAAAAATTTACAGAGTGTGTGGATAAGTGTGTAACTGAATATGGTTTCGGCAGTTGCAGCATCTGAACGAAAGGTTGGATGAGGGAAAAAGTAGATGTTAAAGATTTTGATTTTGAGGAAAAATGCCAAATGCCTGGAAATATGGTTGACAGAGGCTAATAAGCGGGAGAAGAGTCAAAAGAATTCAGATAAGAATAATATGAAGAAAGAAAAAGAGTGCAAAGCAACTCATAACTGTGTATCTCCTCGTGTCCCTGTATCCGAGGTTGCCTGGTGGAAGACGTCGGGACGACGCCAGTGATTGGGTTCCCCCATATCCCACGCAAGTCAATCAGCAGCCCGAGCAAATCCAGCCAGGCGGTGGCAATCAGTGGCTGCCACCTGCCCACGCGGCACCACCACCTCAGAGTCCTCCGCTCCCTCCCCTCCTCACACAACATGGCGCTGCTGCTCCCCTCTACTCTCTGCATGCGCAGCCTGCTCCTGCTGGCAGCATGCCACCTCCTGCCATGAAACAAGAAAGATGGGTCCCGGGTCCGCCATCGCCGGCAGTTACCAGACAGAAGGCCAAGATGGATCCAAACTTCAGAATCAGAATCATCTTTATTTGCCAAGTATGTCCAAAACACACAAGGAATTTGTCTCCGGTAGTTGGAGCCGCTCTAGTACAACAGACAGTCAGTTTACAGAACACTTTGGAGACATAAAGACATTGATGGCAATGGTTGAGTTCCCCTGCCCGGACAGTCAGCCTGTTTTGGCGTACCGTCATATGAACCCAGAAATGAAGGATGCGATAAAAGAGTGGCCGCATCCCAATGAAGGTGGCCACAAACTGCGTCGTGCTTTCCTCCAGTTTGCCCGACAGTGGAGACCCATCGGCAGTGAGGTTCGCAAACGTCTCCTCCACCTGGGTGGGAACAGAACGTTAGCAAAATTTCTGCAGTGGTAGAAGAAGGAGAGTATGAGCAGCTGCAAGCGAGGATTGCCTCTTGGAACCCAAATGGATAATGGGACGTGCGAATAACAGCCATAAGGGAGGCCCTGGAGATGCACTTCCCCCTCCGCACCGACCTGTCACGGATTCGTGCCTGCGTGCAAGAAGCGGATGAGACAGCAGCGGAGTACTTGCATCGTCTCATCGGCCAGTTTTGACGGTGATGAGAGCCCCTTCGAGGCCATTGTGAAGGCAGCATTTATAGATGGTCTACGTTCCCCGTTGACCAAAATCATGGCTTCTACACTGATTGGTGGCTGGCCAAACAACCGCCTGGCAGAAATTATGCGACATGCAAAGGATGCTCAGACAAAAGAATGCAGCCAAAAGAAGAAAAAAGAAGAAGATTCAGTAAAAGCATCCCTGAATGCGCACTTGGCTATGACTGCACTTGCTCAAGGCCAATTTCAAAGACGAGGACGTGGTGGACGAGGCAGGAGACGTGGAGGGGGTAGGATAGGTGGCTACAACCTCAACAGAGTGAGTGGCATCTTCGATTACGACACTTGTCACGACTACGGAGAGAAGGGACACTGGCAAAGAGACTGCCCGAAAAGGCAACAAGACTTGCAACGGGAGTATGCCACAAACACTCACGCGGGTGGTGGGGGACCAGGTTCGCGCGGCATCGCCTCTGAGTGATTCCTGACGGAACCCGGAGACGGAGCAGCGCAGTTGACCGGTGATGCACAAACACACCTGCACCCAACACTCGCTCCTTTGTGCAATGAAGACGCGCTTGGCACTGATACACTGCTTGCTGAGATTCAGAATAACATTGTAGAAAAGAAATTGCAGCGCAACCACCAGATATTCACACGCTTTTGAAAACTGCCCCCTACATGAACTTTCCCACAGTTGAATGTTTGGTAAATAATACACCCATTACTTCAAATTCCGTGATTATGACCTCCGAACCTGTTATTCTTGCTCCAACCAAACGATCTTGTTACTCAATGTGTGCAAATGGAGGTTTCACAAAAGATACATTTACACACCCTGTTTCATGCACATTCAATCTGTTGGGAAGGGATCTCATGATAAAATTAGGATTGGTACTGATATCCACTCCAGACGGTATTGAAATCACGCGTCCAGTAGATAATGCGGAAAGGTCATTTGTATACCATGACATCACAGTGCTTGACTGGCCAGCCAACTAAACCCCATTGAGAATCGATGGGGTATTATGAAGAGGAAAATGAGGGGCACCAGACTCACAAACAAAGAAGAACTGACAGCGAGCATCAAGTAAATCTGGGCTTCCATAACTCCCAGGCAATGCCACAGGCTGATTGCCTCAATACCACGGTGCATCGAGGCAGTGCATAAAGCAAAGAGATCCCAACCAAGTATTGAAGATTAACATATCATTTTGAAAGTACCATATTTTGATTGATTTAATGTGACCCTAATTTCTCTCTTTTTTTTCTACAAAAACTGAGAAGTAAATGGTGATGTCTTCACATTTTTAATTTTTTGAATTCCTAACTTTGTGGTTTTTGTGAGCTGGAAGCCCAAATTATGTAAAAATAAACAAATAAATATTTGAAATTATTTAAATTGTGGGCCCTGCATCAAAAATCTATGAAAGTTTAACTTTTTGAAATTAATTATGGAAATAAACTTTGATGATATTAAAATTTGTTGGAAAGGGTCTGTACTGCTCTAATATGTTGGCGCATTGTGGCTGATTGCCATTTTTGAGATTTCAACGATCGATAAGTGGATTTAGCGTAAATTTAAAGTCGCGTCCCAGAATAATTCTAGAATTGGCTGACAAATTAAGCAAGTGTGAAAATAGCATGTGAATAAAGGTTGGGTCATCTTTATTAGGAGCATATACATTCACAATTGTGTATTGTTTGTTAAATATTGTAGCCTGTATAATTAATGTATCGGCCTTCTGG